>NC_140568.1:4689584-4715482 GCF_057381845.1 Rhamphochromis longiceps
TGTTGTTGTTGTCATTCCAGCCTCCGCTGACTCTTGTTGTGCTAGAAGCAGTTTTGAAGCAAAAATACAATATTCAGAAGACAAAATGTTGTGGAATTTTAACCATGAGCACAGTGCAGGTTCAGCAGTTGTGATTGTTTCTGTCCAGTCGAGCTCGTTAACTAAACATGTTGGCAGAAGCAGAAATAAAACTTTCAGAAGACAAAATGTTCTGATTTAAAGAAGGACCAAAGGAAGGAAAGCATAGGTTTTGATTAAGTCTGATAAACTAGAATTATAAGGTATTGTTACATTAAAAGGAGCAAAATGAAATAAAAAGGCTATATCAAAAACAGGTTATAACATAGGAAATGTGAGGTTTTAAAATGAAGTTAGTGTCAGCGTTTTAAGAGAGTGGTAAAATGATGAGTAACGTTGAAGAATATATATAAATACAAGTCTATAAGTCAAGAACATAATTAGGATAAGGCTTTTGATTAAAGAGTCCCAACTATGATAAGTTAGGGAGATGCAGGAAAAGGTGTTTTGTTTCCTTTGCAGAAGATCTCGGCGACCACAGGGGGTGAGGATCCTGGAGGCCCGAAGCCGGATGGACCACAAGAGAGGGTCAGAGCGAGGACACAATGTATTGCGACCTCTGGTGTACCAGAGGTCGAGAGAGGGAGTGTGGAGCAGGGAAATTATTTTACTGCTATTGTTAAATAATCGTCATCGTCACCATTGCATTAATAATATAATCTGCAGCATTGATATTGCATTCAGAGGTTTAAACAGTGTGTGTCTTTCAGAAAGACTAAGTTGCAGAAAGTTTGCATTAATGAAAGCAGAGTCTAAGTTATTCTGAGGAGCAGGTTAGACGAGGCTATTTGATGAGCCTCTGGTCTGGTGGAAGGTCAGAAGTGCAACGGGTGAGATGAGAGAGCATTTGAGGACGACATATACACACACACACTTAGTTAGAGAGAATCATTTATAGGTGAGAGGTTAGTTATGTTTACTCGCAACTGTGAAAGAGGAACAGTTTCTTGTTGTCTCGGCAAGAAAGAGGAAATACCTGGTGTGAATACGTATGAATGGACGGTGACTGGACGGACGAACTGAACTAAGGTTGGACCAACTGGACACTGAGGTAAAGACTGGACTAAGGCTAAGCACATGACTGATGACTGTTCTGTTTTAAGTTCATTTTCATGACATAGATTGGATCATGAGTGGGGAAAACTGAGCATTTTTAGTTTTGTACATTATTTTGACACATGAAATGTGTCAAAATAAAGGGGGGATTTAAGGTTTAAGTTGAAATGGGTTTAGGATCATTTTAGGACTTTTGGGGTGTTTGATGATTTAGATATGGTAAAACTGAGGCAGACATTGTTATTTTCATGTTTAAGTTGAAGGATTAAAATGAACTGAATCCTGGTTAGAAGATAAACTCTTTACACACATAAAGAGCATTTAGATTAGGGCTGAACGATATATCGCATTTGCGATAATATCGCGACATGATCAAGTGCAATTTTCTAACCGCAAAGGCTGCGATTATACTGCGATTATATTATACAATTCATGGGCTGCATCCTCCTGAGGCCGCATTTGTAGACCGATTACGTCACAGCGACGCGCCGAAGGCTGTCCAAATTACTACCATATCCCAGAATTCATAGCGCGGCCCAGCCAAACTCCAGTTTCCAGCAATGGCGGCCGCTACTAAGTTTTAAAATTACTCATACTAATCTTTCTGGGTCACAAAATAAACTTTTAACATATTTTCAGGCGAGAAAGTAGTTGTGTAAACATCAAATATCTGCTCGGTTTATCAAGATATCCCATATTTGCAAAAGTGCTTCGACGTTTTCAGAGGCGTCTGCTACCCACCAGCTCGACAGCTAGCCGGGAGCTCGAGGGTTACTGATGCGGCCGAGAACGGCACAACTCCCGGCACATCATTTTCAGATCACCGCGGAGTTTCGCTGCTCGGGTTAAACGTAATATATAAGTCACTTAGACAACCTAAAAATGTTATTGTTGGGCTTTTTTCAGTGTTTTGTTTGTTCGTGAGTAAATCGGTTTGGCTGAGATTAAAGTTATTAGATTAGATAAAATAAAACTTTATTAATCCCCCGGGTGGGTTCCTCCTTGGTTTTCACACAGCTGACTAAACGTCAAACAGAAAACTTATTAAACAGAAGTATGAGACAGTCGAGAATTTACACCAGTGTCTGGTTATATTTTAGATAGCAAGAAGCAGACGGCCGAGTTTATTAAACTCCACCGAGACAGCGGTGACGCTAATCAGAACTAGACCGTCCAATTTCACGCCTTTAAATTTTAAAGGCGTGTTTGTGTGTGTGTTTATACAATTGCTATTATGTTTGCACTTTATGTGTAATGTTACTGACTGCAGAGATCAGTAAGATGTGTGTATTTTTTATTTATTAGTTTTATTTATTTAATATTATTTTTTAATTGAATGACTGTCTAGTAGTTCACAGATGTCGAAAAACTGAGTGTGGTAAAGCCACTGATTTTTTTTTTATGTATATTTCTGCAATCTGCACATTGTACTGACTTTCATTTTAATGTTTACACCAGGGTTCCTTGTCAGCACTTTATGCTCAGATGTTTGTAAGCTAAAAATAAACTATTGTGTATGTTCAAATATACTGTTGTGATTGAAGAAGTTAAATAAAAATGTCAGTCATCAATTCATGCATCACCTCATGTCATCATAACAGAGGTCTGTCTTCCAGGAAAGAACAGTTTAAAATTAATGTAATATAGTATTGGCCATACTATATGATGTATTGCTTGTCTTTGTTTAATAATACAGAAGACAAAGACCTTAAAAAATAATCGCATATCGCATCGCAATATTGGGGCAAAAAATCGCAATTAGATTATTTTCCATAATCGTTCAGCCCTAATTTAGATTAAGTAAAGTTAATATAAAGGATAGAGCCCAGAACATGATATCTTGAACCAACTTTGAATAATTAAGGGAACATTAGATGAACACAGTAGATTAGTGAGGTGTACCAGAGAGAGGCTTTTTGTTTTCTATCCTTTACAGGAGAACATTCCAGTAACACAGCGACCACAGGGGTGGCAAGAATCTCCAGTTTCGCAAACAGGTCACATCTGGATTACACGCTGTGGACAGGGCGACCCCGGAGGCAAAGGTGGTGTGGCTGAAGGTGCTCAAACGCAAGTGGAAGGAGCCACGCTGGACTGGTCCATACGAGGTCGTTGCCAGGACAACTACAGCAGTCCAACTGAAAGGGAAGGGCGACACCTGGTATCACTGGTCGCAGTGTGCACCAGCACATGAGAGCTTGGTTGAGGAAGAGGCTTCAACCAACACAGGTGTCAACAAACAGAGGCAGAATAAACCCTCTCACCTGTGCAACAGGCCATTCAGTAGTCCACCTGGAAGGCTGAAGAAAGAAGAGCAGCAGCGGAGAAGGTCGTCACGCCATCAGAAAGGGGCAGTGATAAGTTAAAGGCTCCACAAAGAGGGGAGTTTCAGTCCAGAATCTAAAATCTATATAACAAGTCTAGAATACAAAGTTTATATAACATGATGCAAACAACCGAATCAGAGACACGTAATGGGAAGAAATGTATTAAAATGTTCCTTACAACTACATGTGTATTATATGCGATAATAGTAACCATGGCTCTGTTGTCTTTTGTCTGTATTTTGCAAGGCACTCCGGACCCCTTGTCTGAACACGGAGGCCAGTCCAGCCCAGCAGTTCCTGAGACTGTAGGTCCTAAAACAGGATCGCTAGAAAGACAAAAGCGCGAGGGGTCAGGTAAAGGTGATGAATGTCTCAGCAGAAATAATGGCATAGAGTTGAACTATGTTAAAGGGTCTACCAGCTCATTCATGTTAGATTTGTGTGACGTCATTAAATGTACAGGAGCCAGTAGTAGATGGAAAGTGTCAGACAACAGTGGGACCATTTATGCCAAAACAAGATAACTATGCATGTTTTAAGTTCTCTACTGATAATGAAAAGTACAAGGTGGGAGAGATCGATCCAACTTGGTGTGCCGTCACACTTCAGGGACGAACCACCAACAATGTAAGCGGCCCTAGCACGGTAATTGGAACCTGGGCAGGAAGTGGGCTCTATTATTATTGTGGGGAAAATACTCTGTTGGTTCATGTTCCTATAGGAAGCGTAGGGACATGTGCGATGGTGCGATTAGGAGCTCCACTCATGCTGATTGGGAATCAGGTAAAGGCTATTCCACAACGCAACACACGTACTCTAGCCGCCAGACGTCTGAGACATGTTTTGGTCAAAAGAGGGACCCAAGGTACACATGCTTATGATCCTCGCCTGAACTCGCCTAGGGGAGTTCCAGACGAATATAAGCTGGTGAATCCGATAGCTGCAGGATTTGAGAGTATATTCCTTTGGGTAACACCTAATAAGAATGTTGACCGCATTAACTATGTTCATTACAATCTGCTGAGACTTTCTAACCTAACCAGGGACGCCATGATGGGGTTCGCAGAACAATTGGGTCCAAGTTCTCTGATGGGAGTTCAAAATAGGATGGCGCTTGACATGTTATTGGCAGAGAGGGGAGGTGTGTGCTCGATGTTTGGAGATATGTGCTGCACGTATATCCCCAATAATACTGCCCCAGGTGGCTCAGTAACCCGAGCTCTGCAGGGCCTGAAAACTTTGTCTAAAACCATGCATGAGCACTCAGGGGCCTGTTCTTCGTACCGTGCTAAGTGAGTTAGCTGGATGAGATTGTTGACGATTTCGCGTGATCCTGGATCGTTCGGTTCCCCGAAGCCCATCCGGGACTTGCTGTCATAGCAACAGAGCCGTAAGCGTAAACCTGCTGGGGAGCAGGTTTACTTTATGTAAACAGGATTAGATCGCGGCCACGCAGGTATGTCCGCGTCATTCATACGAAAGCAACAGCGATATTCCACCACTGTTTCACCATAAATAAATAACATCAATGTAACTAAAGATAATGCAGCACTTGATCCTTTTATTGATTTCACACAGATACATACAGGTCATTCCCTAAAAAAGGGAAATGTACTATTAACATTCTATTACATGTATGTGATTATTACAGATGTAATTCATATTTCAGAGTAGCAATTGTAAATTACTTCGTGTAATCAAGATGAGAGACCACGGCTATAAAAGCGAAGGTGGATTTGGGAAGTCTGTCGCAGTCATATCCTGTCCGTTTACGCGAGCAACCCATTGCGGAAGGTGCAAGATTGATAAGGAGAGTCCTCAGAATTCAGTGTATATTGCGGGACAGACAGGATCCTTTAGCTCAGCGCGACAGTGTGCTCATAGAGAGATATCGATTTTCCCGTGAGGGTATTATTTACTTAACCAACTTGTTGACGAGGGGGTGCAGGACCACCACCTGTCTTTTTTTTTGCTCTGCCCTTTTCTTGGTTGCTGTTATGAACAAACAAACAGAGTATTCCAGGGTCTCTTTCCAAGAGACGACAAGCAATATAAGTGATAAATATTACCATTCTGTAGAATATTCTTATATTTCACTTTTACTTGTTCCCATGTTCTAGTGGGTCCTGTTGTGGCTCTAATGTGAAAGGGGATATAATATAACATATTATAATATAATATAATGTAATATAATATTGGATAATATGGTGTGATATGATAAATCTACCCTACCGCCTACTGGTGTTGGCCAGAGGGGCCGATGGCGCAATATGGCAGCCTGGCTTCTGTCAGTCTGCCCCAGGGCAGCTGTGGCTACAACCGTAGCTGCCTCCACCAGTGTGTGAATGTGAGAGTGAATGAATAGTGGCATTGTAAAGCGCTTTGGGTGCCTTGAAAAGCGCTATATAAATCCACTCCATTATTATTGTTATTATTGAATTACTTACGAGTTTGATTTGTCAGCAACTTTCTGCCAGCCCTCTCTCCTTGCTTTTGCAGCCTTTGCAGTGTTCCCTTGCGTTTTAATTCAACTCTGAAACTCCTGAAATCCCTCACTCAAGAGTTCTTGCTCTGCTGCCGAAAAATACCGAGCGCGCTCCTTCGACATTTTCGCCGACCAATCAAAGGGTTGCCGATCAATGTTTCTACTATCGATGCGTAGCCCCTGTTGGGCCACCCAGTGATCTCACATTACTTCATCCAGCTATACTAATCGTCAACAACAGGTGTGTTCGGGGAACCGGAATAGCGAGCTCAGAGTTAGCGCGATGATTTGGTCTTGGATGTTTCATTTGATCTTGGATGTAGTAAGCGACGTACGAAGCACAGGGCCCAGGTATTGAAAACCCGCTGGCATCCTGGATGACATCTGTGTTTGGACAATGGTGTGGCTATATCAGTGATGTGCTCATTGGCTGTATTTTTGGGAATATTGGTCATCGCTGGTTGTTGTATCATTCCTTGTGTCAGAGGATTGTTGGTAAAGATAGTGGCGAGGGTTACGAACCCTGGCTGGGTTGAGGGCATCTACCAGATGAACCTGGAACCCATAGAGTGGGGCAGGGAGTGATACAACATGAAGTATGGTGACATTCCTGTGGGAATGTCAAAAGAGGGAATGTTGGGATTCAGAGATTCTTTTATTACTACCATATAATTTGCCTTATGAAGAATGTATTAATAACATGTTTCACAGTATCACTTATCAGTAATATTTCTTACAGGGTTTATATTGCATTGAATATGTCTGTCATCACATTGACCTTTCTATTTTATAGGTTGAGTTCATTTTATACACAATGCATAAATGTGCTTGGTTAAGAGTTGATGTTCCAGTCTAGAAGGTTTTAAGCTTCACTGGTGAGAGTGTCCAGATGATACATGTTGAGGGGAGATGAGAACATAGCAGGTTAATTGCATGCATGCTTACAATACACATAGTCAGGTTTGAGTGAAGGCCTAAGCGTCTTCTACTCCAGTCTGAGACTGGCTGCTAAAGTACTTTACTTAGTGATTAATGACGAGGGTCCAATTATTAGCTCTCAGAAATGCTAAGACCTGAAGTTATTACCTTAAAAGGCAAGTAATGAAGAAAGGAGAAGTTATATGTCAGTTTATAGTTATTAAAAGTATATGTGATGTACCCTTGTTTGCACGAATTGAACTTTTGTCCATCTGTCACCCTGTATTTTTGAACTGTATTGACGTAGGTGTGATATGTTATCCTATAAAACCAGAACCCAGTGTATTTTTGTCAGAGCAACCCATTCTGTATGCTGACGGCTGGTTGTTCTCCTGTGATAATAAAACTCATCGTTTGATTGCACTTTTCCGGAGCCTCCGTTGTTTTTTGTCTGGTCTGAAGTTGATCGATTTCGCAACAGTATGCACAAATATGACCCAAGATGGGACTCGCCAACCTGGATTGACTCAATAGGAGTTCCCAGGGGAGTTCCAGATGAGTATAAGTTAGTTAATCAGATAGCGGCCGGCTTTGAAAGTGTGTTTCTATGGATAACTCCGAATAAAAATGTCGATCGCATTAACTATGTCCATTATAATGTGTTGAGACTCTCTAATCTCCCTAGGGACGCGGTAGAAGGCCTTGCGGAACAATTAGGCCCGACGTCGTTAATGGGAATCCAGAATCGAATGGCCCTGGACATGTTGTTGGCTGAGAAAGGTGGTGTCTGTGCCATGTTTGGGGACATGTGTTGCACGTTCATACCCAACAATACTGCACCAGACGGTACGGTTACTAGGGCGCTTGAGAGTCTGAAAATGTTATCTAAAACCATGCATGAGTAATCAGGTGTGAACACTGGACCGGGAGACTGGTTCACGTCTGTCTTTGGGCAATGGAAGAGTGTTGTTATGTCTGCCATGTTTTCTTTTGTTGTTTTTCTTGTCATATTGATGATTGGATGTTGTCTCATCCCTCTGGTCCGGCGGCTTTTAGTAAAGATGCTGGAGAGAGCCCTGAGCTCAGGCTCAGCAGGTTCAGCTGCGCCGGAGTCCATGATGCCTTTGAGGGAGATTGTAGGCTGGACGGAGGAGTGAGACAAATCCTGGTGTAAGTTGGGCTCGCAAGCGAGCCCAAGAGGAGGAGTTGTCAAGAAAAACATGTAATTTCACTGCCATTATTTCATTATTATTTCATTAGTCTGCATCACTTAGTATCAGTTGATCATCACCATTATCATGTATCATTTATCATTTAGTAAATCTGCTTAATCTTGTATTCCAGAGCACGCAGAATAAGACACATTCCTCTGTAATATTCTATTATGCAAAAACCACCAGCATCTCTGTGGCTCCAGGCGGCCCAAAGTAAAGTCAGATGAGGACAGCGACCTTTTGTTGGCCTGGACAGACAATCTCACAAACTGCACACTCGGACACACAATTGTTTAGACCAGATGTTTTCCCTCATCCATATCTGGGAACATAAAGCCTGAGAAAGTGTTAGGTTTCTGAGAAGCTGAGTTCTAGGAAATGTTCTGACGTCATATTAGGCTATAAAGCTTTCTGTAACGAGCAGAGAAGATCGAAGACCGGCTTCCCACACTGTATAACTGTGTGTGTTTAATAAATCACTTTTTGGACACTTCTGGGGACTCTGTCTGTGCTTATTTTTCCTTCCAAATAAAAAGAACCTTTACAAAAGAACTGTGCATTTCGTGTTGTTAAGACTGTTTCATCTGGGACCATTTTGCAATCTAACGCAAGCTTAATTAAGGATTCTGTTTGTTTTATTCCTTCTAAGCCCAAATGAATTTCTTGTGAATCTGTCTACTGTGAGCCTGGTGATTTTGTTACTGATGCCTGACTGCCAACTGTATAAAACAAAAAACTACACACAATATTCGAAGCACATAGCGCACAGTCGTAAATTCACCCTAATTTTGGTATGATCTGAGCTCAGGCACTGGGTGACTGAGCATAGCACTTACGCATGTGAGCGAGGGGGGAGAAACTGCTGCAGGAGAAGCGTAGACAGGCAGACAGAGGAGAGCTTAAGTTTGACCAGGTACCAAAGCAAATCATTCATACTGTACAAATAATGTAAATATGACGGTGTATCACAAAAGATTGATATCAAACTGATCACTTGACCCATATTACGTTACTTGCTCTTGGAGTGAATCAACAAATGGGGAAATGAAAATCCGAACAACAACAATGATGTTTTTTTAGAGAGTCTTAGCTTACATGTGTGTTTATTTCATATTTTCAGTTGTTTCCCTCCACGGCTAAACAAAGCACTGTAATCGGTTTCAGTTATGTACTGATGAACACAACAATTGACATAAGTGGCTTCTTTCAAAGAAAAAACTCAGGTAGATTTTATTTTATATATTATGCTTTGTATGTTGTTCAGTATATTTCTATGCAAAACAAGAGGAATTTCAATACACAGCAGTATATTCACAGCTGAAACCAGATATTTACATACACTTTAGGGAAAAAACATAAAAACATTTTTTTTTTCTGTTAAACATCAATTTAGAGTGAACTTGCAACTAGAAGATCACTGGCTGCTCTCTGCCCAGCATGGAGGTCACTGCAAACTCTCGGTACCTCAGCAGAGCTGGCAATATCATCAAGGACTACTCTCACCCCAGCAACCAACTGTTTGAACTATTACCGTCAGGCCGACGGTACAGGTCACATAAAACCAGGACAAACAGATTCAGGGATAGCTTCTTTCCCAGAGCTATCACCGTAGTAAATAAGAACAAAAACAATTGAACCTATTCCATACCGTCACTGTCATTATATTATGCTGCTATTCATACTGTCATTATATTAATGCTGCTATCCTGTATATATTGTACAAACTATTGTTTGAGTACTTACGATTGTTTTTTTGTACTTTTTATATTTTACATTTATATTTATTATTGAAACTTGCACCAAGGGAGTGGCACTCCAATTTCGTTGTACTCTGTACAATGACAATAAAGGCTATTCTAACTTGTTTTGTTTTAGATAAATAAATATTGAAATATCTTTTGAATTAGTTAAATGTCAGAATATAGAGAGAGAGAGAGCTGTCTATTATTTATCACTTTCATCAAATTTAGGAGTACATATACACTAAGTTTATTGTTAATTAAGAAGAAAACTGCAGATGATTGCATTCTGATCTTAAGCAGCCTCTGATAGGTTAGTAGAGTCGGATTTTTTAGTAGAGTCCTCTGTCCTCTGCTGGATGTGTTGGAGAACACTTTCAGCCCTCTGAGGACTGCATACCACTGCCTGAGCCAAGCCAATGTGCCACTAAGCTCCAGCCAGTGTCCACACTGCCAGAGGTCTCCACACATGCTGGTTCGGTGTCTGTCTCCGCTGAAGGGTCAGAGGAACCCGTTTGAGCTGTCTGTCTCGGCTGGAGGGCCCAAGGAGCCCATTCAGCCACCTGTCTATGCTGAAGGGTCAGAGACCTGTTCGGCCTCCTGTCTCCTTTATAGTCGAAAAAGATGTGCTCCTGGTGCACTGGCCATTGCTGCTACTCAAATCGAGCGTGGACCTGGACCTCCAGCAGGCCCCGGGGACCTACGTCACACCTTGCTCTTGTCTCCCTTACAGCTGAAAAAGGTCCATGCTTGTGCCCTGGCCCTTCTGAAATTCCCTCTCCATTTAGCCGAGGCAGTGAGTCGGCCTCCTGTCTCCCTTACGGTCGAAAAAGATGTGCTCCTGGGCGCACTGGCCCTGCTGCTACTCACATCGGGCATGGCCCTTGCCCTCCAGCAGGCCCCGGGGACCCACATCCTCCCCTGCTCTACTCCCCCACTAGCTTCTTCTCCTGCAGTTACCCTCCACCACATATCCAGCACATATCCAGCTAACCCTAACCCACTACAGTTCGTCCTGATTGTAGCACAAGTGGAACCAATAAGCAGGATTCATTGGCAAGCAGACAACCAGTTCCAACTACTGGGAAGAACCAGTGCGATGCATTTTGTGGTACGCGTCGTGGTAGCTCCTGCTAGGATTTAGGACAGACCTGAGGCTGATGAGAAGGATCTGGGTGTTGCAGGGCCGTCCTGGCTGACACGGCGCTGCGTGAAGCTCTGGGATGCTGCCTCTGGACTGGCACACTGGGGTGGTGGTTCCCCTGTTTAAAGACCTAGACCTGAGCGTGTGCTCCAACTGTCACACTCCTCAGCCTCCTCTATGCCAGGGTGTGTCTGTCAGTCAGGCCTCTGATTCAGGAGGAAGCAGTTTGTGTCCTGGTCATGATCACTGGAGCAGCTTGTTATCCTCTCGACTGCAGGGTCTGTGGGAGTTTGCACAACCAGTCTACATGTGGTTTGTGAGGCTTCTACTTTTGTAGGATCTTCATCTTACAGTACAAAGAGCCTTTGCTGCAGCTGTTGTTGTGTTTTGGCGCCTCATGGATAACTTTTCATGTCATTTGAGTTTCAGGCTTCTTGGTGTTGCTGAGCTGTGTGCATCGTCTGCGTGGGTGTCAGCATAATGGGGCTCATATTAAAATGACTTTACAGTCACAGAGAAAAACTTTAAAACACAAAATCAACACTTTGAACCATCGTGGAAACTACGTGTCCTTACTTGTCATCAAATGATGAGTGTGCGTCCTCACCAGGTGTCACAATCATGTGTATCAAAACGTGTGTAACTGTTAAACAGCAAAATGTGTTAAAGCTGAAAGTCTGACTGTTCAAAGGTGAAACTACAAACACTTGTACATATACAGCTCCCTCCATAATGGCCTGAGGAAAACCAAAGACCTGATGTGATTTCATGTTTTCTTTGTTTCACAGTTTAAAAGTTTGTGGTTCTGTTCTCAGACCTTTGTCACTCACATGTTGTGCATCAGCTGTTTATGTCACTGTGCAGCCAAACTAACTCCCCTCATGTGTTTCCTTTGCAGCTGCTCCTCTGGATAGCATTGAGTCCCTGGCTGCCTACTACGTGAGCTGCGTCAGGCAGGTGCAGCCGGACGGCCCGTACAGAGTCGCTGGATATTCTTCTGGTGCCTGTGTAGCATTTGAAATGTGCTCTCAGCTGCAGACCCAGAATCAGCCTGTGGAGTTCCTGTTTCTCTTTGATGGCTCACATTCATATGTGGCAGCGTACACACAGGTCAGAGAAACACTCACGCATCTTTATTTCATGTATATGCTGTATAGCGTGTGTGATGTTGGTTTTGAAGGATGAGCTCTGGTCACATGATCTGCATGTGAACAGGTTTAACTGTGTTTTTGATTTGCAGAGCTACAGAGCCAAGCTAACACCCGGCAACGAGTCTGAGGCTGAGACTGAAGCCTTGTGTGCCTTCATCCAGCAGTTCACTGGCATTGAATACAACAAGGTATACTGTCTCTGACCCACAGGTTCACACACAAGTATTCCTTTATGTGGCATCAGCGTTAAAGGCCACACAACCTGAGCTTTTGCCTCACGGCGCCTGTAAGGTAAAGATGGTGACTGTAACACAGTCTGGAGCTGCTGTTCCAGCACAGTCTGTGTGTGGTGCAGGTTTGACTCAACAATGATGTGATGTTTGGAGCTGTTATGGAGACTAAAGTAAAACATGCGGTTAAATCAAACCTTCGTACAGTTTCTCACTGAAAGCTGACATTTGTAACTCCTGAATATCAAAACATCTTCATTTTGCATTTTCATATACATAAGATCTGTGATGTTCATTAATTATGTGTCACTTACTTTTCTGAAAACAACAATATCTCCGCGAGCACGCGGTAACGTTTGCTATGAACTTACAGTCGTCTCCATGGTTACATCCTACAGCTTTTGGAGACTCTGCTCCCGCTGTCAGACCTGAATGCACGCGTCAGTGTGGCCGTGGACCTAATCACCTCCGCTCACAAGGACATCGACCGAGACTCACTGCACTTTGCAGCCTCCGCCTTCTACTACAAGCTAAAGGCTGCTGATGCATATGTACCTACTGCAAAATACCACGGCAGCGTGAAGCTGCTGCGCGCCGAAACCAGCAGCGAATATGAGCAAAACCTGGGAGCTGACTATAAGCTCAGCGAGGTACCGATGCACATTTACATCAGTCTGTAGTACTTATCTTCACTGTGCGTGTGTGCGCTTGTGTGTGTTTCTATAAACTCTGTCTGAGCCTTCCAATGTTCAAACTGTGTACTGCGTCTTTCTTCAGGTCTGTGATGGCGAGGTGTCGGTCCACGTCATCAAGGGAGATCACCACACTTTCCTAGAAGGCGCGGGGGCGGAGTCTATCAAGAACATCATTCATAACTCGCTGGCTGAGCGAGCTGTCAAACCAAGGGAGGGTTAAACATCCACCGTCTCTTCACCCTAATTCCTCAGCTTTCCCCAAACTAGACTGTAAATGTGTCGCTATAGGAAGTGTTTGCACTGCTTATGTTTACACGCTACTGTTATCCTAATATCCCAAATGTTAATGGTTAGTGAACCAGTCGACATCCCATCATCTCACAGCTCCATCGATTCCAACTGCAAGTTTTGTTTTTTGTTGCCATATGTTGTTGTTTGCAGAAGTTCATCCCACAACAAAATAACGTGGTTAAAAAATTAATGTAACAAAGTAACAAACACTGACACATTGATTGAATCCTGAATTACATAACATCACTCAAATTGGTGTTTCTGCTCATGCAGACATCAGTAGACAGGCAAACGCGCTGCGACCAGCCTGATGAGCGACTGTGGAGGGAGGGCTGACCCTGCAGCCGTGTTTCTGCACACTAACTACTCGTAACACAAGTTGGAGGCATTTCTTTATTTTGTGATATTTGTTTACTTTTCAGTCATGTGACCACACAGTCATCAGTTACAGTGGCAACCAGCAAATGTTTACGTTGTCAATAAGTTCACAACAAATTAAGTGTTTCATAAACTGTGTTTTAACAATGACACTCGTGTTACTGTAATTTACAGACCAGTTATTTCACTAATTCAGAAGAAAAACTGCTTCTCTTCATGATGGACTGTGTCAAACACACGCTGTTGTTCTGACAGACGCCTGTGACAGAGGCGTCGCTAAGGACCAAATGTGTCTCTTCAGAGGTTAATCAGAGATGTGAATGATCACTGTAACAGTGAGATCATATTTACTGATGTAACCTCTGAGAAACTGTTTCCTTTTAAAGGCTTTGGTCCAGAGATCTAAAACCTCAGCAAATAATCCAAACCTGAGTACAACAGCTGGCCTGAGACCTGTGATTGGGTCAGTGAAGGAAGCTGCTGATTGGAGATGAATGTGCTGAGGAGTCACAGTACGATGGACGTGACAATAAAGGCCTCTGTGTTTTATTGTAACATTTCTGTTATGTTTTGTAGGACTAATAAGGGCCTCAACAGTCGCTCAGTGTTTTCCTTCATTGTAACGAGCCTGTCCCGTTGGATCTATGATTCCTGTGCTTTTGTTGTCGTTACTATTTCTGATCATTTATCTTGTAAATATAGTTTTTGGGTTTTGTTTTTTAGAGGATGGGTCAGTTTATCAGGGACTGAAACACAAATCCTGTTGGCCCAGAAAATTCTTAGTCGCTGTTGGCGCCACCCGACCGTTTAGTTCAGACCATTAAAGTAACGACTGGTTCTATATGACACTTTTCTACATGCAACAAAGGTGGTGATGGAAGGAGGAGAACAAACTTTTTTGTCTGTATTTAATAGCACAATGAAGACCAGACAGCAAAGCAGGGAGGGAGAAATAAAGGGCCTCAGGTCAGAGTTGAACCCGGCCGCAGCATTTACCCCATGACCAGGTGACGTGGTCACCCGCCCGACCCTTACGCACAGCAGTATTTCACTTCAGCTACCAGGAGTATGTGGGTCGAGCATGCAGACTGAACTTTAGCTGCATGTTAGAAAGCCGAGTTTATGAATGAAGGCTAGAACAAATGTCCCGGCTGAAGGAGGAGGGGCTGCAGAGGTGTATAAACACAGGTGGGCGGGGCAGGGCTAGTGTGCAGGATGACTCAGTGACCTACACTGACCCGTGTTGGTGAACATTTTGTTAAAGTTAAATGTTTTCAAGCTGACAAGTAAATTATCCAGCGAGCTAAGTTGAGCTGACCGACGTGCAGTAAGGTTTTCATGCTCTTCACTAACAGCTGATCGCTGAGAATATATCAACAGTAATAATGTCCTGTAATTCCCACGGCTCTGTATGTCACACCTGCGTATGCTTCCCCATCACATTCATCACCTGTTCCTCTGGTGTCTCTGATTGGAGCACGCAGGTGTGTGGAGCAGAGTGAAATCACACACCTAATGCTGTTTTATTCAACCTGGATCTTGGAAGTTTTGATTAACATCAGTGTCAAACATGAACTAACTCTTTGTCCCCTTCAACATTACATGTTGTTTTTTGAAGTAACAGGTTCAGTGATCTTAAAAGGCTGCGGTAACGTGTCGCTGATAAAACACTGAGTCATTTTCAAATTATTCACTTTAGTTCAATTCAGCTTTATTGTTTTATGTGAAAGTCTCCATCCTGTGTCCTTCACTTATCTTTATCCCAGGTGTGAATTGTTCACAGGACTTAAAAGAAGGACGTGTCTGTGGAAAAGGCTCCGGCCAACCTAAACTCCTCCCTCATCAGGACACAGAAGAGCCGCTGAGGCAGCGCCTTGGAGTACGCTGCTGGTCGCGGCACACAGGTGCGCAACAAGATCTCCCGGCCTGCTGGAGGAGGGAAGTCTGGTACTCTGCTGCTTCCCCCAGTTTGCTTCTTGTCAGATCCCAAGTCCTCATCGACGGGCGCCAGAAGGGCAGCCTAAAAGGGCAAAGGTCAAATGTTAGCAAACAGCAACCGATTCTGAAGAAATGTGCTGTGTGATATTCAGAAGTACTGTAACCCGAGTCTCCCACAGAGACCTGATCCAGACTACAGCTCACAAACACAGCTCCTCTACTAACACCTCACTGCAGCTGCACGCTGCTGATCCTGTCTGTGATTAGAAATGATTTCAATAAAGTAAAACAGAGGCTCGTTTTCTATGAGCGTAAACAGGGATCTCTTTTTCAGTCTCAGTGTAACAAACGTGTTTACTGAATAAGTCTTTCAGTAAAAATGTTTTTGTTAATTCAGTAAAATCTGCAAAGATGACTTGTACTGTTGGCAGCAACAAACAGAGACAACAGAGTGTGGGACAGACAGGAAGTCAGGACACGTCTATGTGCTTCACAGTGGGACTAGAACATGAACATTTCTACACACACCACAGGCAGCAACTGTGCAAACCTCCACGTCACCAAAAACACCCTGCAGGTCCCATCAGAGCAACGGCAGAGAAAACAGATGAAAGGTCTGTTAGAGAGAAAAACGCTTCGCTGCTTTCTTACCTGTATGACACCAAAAGGGTTTTGTTTTTTTAATAATAAAGGCTTCATGTTTTACAGTTAAAGGTAAAGCTCATGCAAACATGCAGGCTTATTTGTCTGATCAATGCAAAAGTTCAAACATGTCTCTTTCAAGCCTCATTATCAGCTGAGATCATAGTAAAGACACAGACAGGATCCTGATCCATCTGTTCTTTATATAATTACTGTTTTTACTGTAATGTAGAATATCATGGACATAATACACAGACTGCAGCCTAAATACTGCTAAAAACAGCTCTTTTTATTTTTAAGGTTTCACGTATTAACCTTTTATTATAAAAGTCACCTGATCCTTAGCAGGTGTGTATACAGAAATACACCAGGTCATTATTTAAGCAAAGCGAAGCCAAACTGCTCCTGTGTGACAGATGAAGTCCACCTTTAAACAGCATTTAGATGCTGCTAATGAAACTCGATTAGTGGCAGCACTGGTCTGTGGGCTGGGGACACTGGTGCCACCAGTACAGCGCGCACTTTTCACAGCGCCACCATGTGGACCAAACTGTATTCTGGGTCAAACCTGATGTTTTATCATTTACACTGAACAAAAATATAAACGCAACACTTTTGCTTTTGCTCCTGTTTTCCATGAGCTGAACTCAGAGATATGAAACATTTTCTACAAACACAAAAGACCCGACACTCGCAAGCAATGTTCCCTCTAAGCTGCGCGCGTACACAATTGCGCACTGCTGGCACGGTCTCTGCACAGAAAATCTGCGTTGCGCGCACAAAAAAAAAAAAAAAAAAATTCACCTGAATTGAAATTAAAATGAAAACTTTAACAATCCTGTTTTGCAGTGTTAGTCAGTGACTGGCTGCTCCCGTATAGGATTAGAACGAGGCCACCTTATCCCGTAGTCCAGCCAATCACGCGATTCACATTCGTATATACGCAGCTAATCAACGTCGCTGTCAGGCTCTGACGCGTCCTTATGCGCCGACACCGGTGTTTTAGCAAAGCGGCTGATGTGGAGTGAAGCCACGTTAATGACAACGTGTACAACCATTGGAGATGTGAGCAGGACCGACGGAACAACTGACGGGAAAAGTGTGGACTTTATACCAGTTTTTAAATTGTGTTGATCGGCCGCGTACAACCAGAGTTATGATAAAAATATCTGCAATGTTTGGTTTTCTTCCTGAATACTGTCGTTGTTTATATTTACTGCGGGAAGAAACGGTGAAAACGCCGTTTTATAAGGAAAACGCTCGAAAGCCTGTGAGCAAAAACAACACCCCACCACCCTTTCCTATTGGTGGAAAAATGTACCATGTGGACCAATCAAAAATTATATGGCAAGGGTTAGAAACGGGAGGAAGTTTTAGGAGTGACGGCGGTGCTTGGAGATGTGAGAGATTTGCGACGTTTAGCGCAAATCTTATGTAGTGAGTGTGTAGTGTAGTCAGCAGTTTTGTTGTGTGTGTCAGAACAATGAGGCGACTGCTGAATGTTACAGGTGTTACAGCAGTGATACATCTGCTGTTGTCCTGCAGGTATCAGGCTGTTGTTCTCCTTCATCTCATAGTGGACACAAATTATTTTTTGGAGTGGCACAAATAATTTGTGTGGCATCAGATTTGATGCAGAACAGCTGATTGTTCTGTAAATAGTTTGAACTGTTTAATTAAAAAACGCCTTGGCTACATTTTTAGGTAAACAGCTGCAAAAAACTTTGTTTGCATAACTCGGTTACTTTTTTGAAGAAGTAACTATATAATTAATTGCCCAACATTGGTCATTATATCCTGTATTTTGCAGACAGAGTTACAGACTCTCTCCCAGACCACAGACTCATAATACAAGTCAGAGCTTTATTAAAAAAAAAAGAAAGAAAGAAAGTTGTGTTTTCAAAATTAGAGTTATTTTTACTTCCAATAGTGTTAACATACTGCACAGGTCAGGAACAAGATTTTTTGTTACATTTTCATTGTAAGTGGGCTGAAGCAGTTAATTAAAAGTAGTCTAACATGCCACACCTGTGAGGTGTGGCATGTCAAGGTGCTGATTAGACAGCATGAATATTGCACAGGTGTGTCTGAGACTGCCCACAATAAAAGGCCACTCTGAAATATGCCGTACATGTGTAGCACAATGACACACATGTCGCAAAACCAGTCAGGATCCGGTTCAGCTCATGGAAACAAAAGTGTTGTGTTTATATTTGTGTTCAGTGTAACAAATACTGAGACGTCTAATAATGTTGTGTGTTGTTCATCTGAGGACGCTGCAGAGAACCAGATTATTTTTATTATCCTGTTTGTCTGTTATGTGAACCTTTAGAGGATGTACCTTATAATGACTGAGTGTGTTTATCGCACTATGTTAAATGTAACTGTGAGCGACACGAGGCTTACTGCTCATGGTTACCTCATCAGTGGTGAAGTCAGCCAGCTTGATGCAAGAAAGAGGAAGAACAAAAGGATGAAAGAGCAACACACAGATGAAAAACAAAAACAGACTTTCTAACCGACAGAGCTGAAATCTGAACATGTCACCAGCTGCAGGAGGCAACGCTCTGAACCACGTCGTTCCTCCTCCAGATGGAGCTTTTACTGCCTATAGTCTCTTGACATACAATGGTTGGATTGTCCTATGATACTGTATCAGCTGAGCCTCAAATTCTTATGATCTCGAGCTTCTTCAGTCTCAGTGAATCCTTAGTTGGCTCAGATGCATCATCTGGTGTTTGAGTGTAACAAGGTGGTTGTAACACAAAAGGTGTGTATGTGTTTGTGTAAACAGGTGAGTGTGGTTTGTAGTGTCCAACTAAAGCAGCGTGTCTAACCAACCACATCTCCAGGGCTGAATCAGGTGACCACGAGCCATCGCTCCACAGCTGCTGAGGGAGCTACAACCCTCATTCAGCCTTTCATAGACATACGGCAATGAACTGTATGAACAATAAACTTTATTCATACACACAAATCCCTTTAGGGTTGTGTCAGCGAGGGCAAACGTGCCACATCAAATACATGGAGCTACAAGCTGTGGTGACCCACTGTCAGTAAGGGAGCTTTATTACACACACACAGCATCAAATCATAACAACAGTTACCTCAAGCTACTTCTATGTTATAAGGCAAAGACCCTGCAGTTACACAGGGAAACATTAGGTGACCGTCTGTGAGCGACAGTGGGAACCAAAGCCTCTAACAAACATCCATCGATAGATGAGGGGCAGACGGGCTGAATGCAGAGAGGTCTACTAACACATGTTGAGTGAAGAAGAAACACCCAGTGCATTATGGGGAACTTAGACCTATAACTTAGACCTGTGTGCGCCTTAGCATATGCTACTTCCGGCGCATAGCGCTTAGTTTCCGGTGTGATATTCGCTCCTTGTTCACGGTCGGGTTTTTCAACCAAATGGACGAATCAAGTGGCAATTTACATTTTTCGAGATGTCGAATGTATCTGTAGATGATGTTGATCGACTTGTCGATATTTCCCCCCCGCGCCTCAGAGCAAACGAGAGAAAGGATTCAGATTTTATACTTCTCAGTATCTGTAAACAGCGCTCCCTCGTTTATCGCGGGAGTTACGTTCTAAAAATAACCTGCGATTGGTGAAATCTGAAGTAGCCAACTTTATTTTTCACAGTTATTATCAATGTTTTAAGGCTGTAAAACCCGTCACTACACACTTTATACACTCAGACCGACATGAACATTTTCACACGTTTCTCTCCTGTTTAAGCTCTCAAAGCTCAAACCTTCGTAGACAAATAAGTCCAGTATTACAGAAACCAAAGATCAAACCGTGTTTTCAGGTCCAGCACATGAGAACAGAGCAGCTGAGAGATAATTCAACATCAATGAATCATTAATGAATCAATGAATCAGCGATTCTGTACTGCACAGGAGAGACGGCACGGAGGAGATCAACAATAGTCTGAAGCCAATCAGGACGCAGAACACAAAGCGCTGTGCGCAAAAAAAAAAAAAAGCATGCAAACTTGCACAAAAAAAATGTGCGAAACAGCGAGGCCGCGTTATAGCGACAGACCAGACCAGCTGCACAACACAGACACTTCAAACCTGAGGACAAATCTAAGAGAACAGAAAAAGGAAAGGAAACTTAGCTTAGAACCATGCAGCGCTACAGGAGACGGCAGCACTGCAGAGGTGAGGACCAGCACCTGTTTGAAAGAGACAAATGCACACAAACACACACAACAACGAACGAGAAACAAACACAGAGAGAGGAAAAAGTGGTTATACAGAACTTGAGGACATTACCTACATGTAAATATCTAAATAATTATAAGTTTGTTGTGTTTTCTTTAACAATGTCAGAAGGAGAGAGGCACTGAGGCACCGTCTTCCGCCCCCCGACGCTCCTGCTGCGCCTCCTCCTTCTGACAGGAACTGCCTACAGAACAAGCATGAATGATGCCTGAGTGGACACACACAACTCACAAGTTCCTGGCTCTGTCAGCTCCTCTGCAGAGGGTTTCCCTAAGAAGGTGGACCTAGCAGGGTCACCGGGAGACGGGGAGCTGTGCCTCACGGCCCTCACTTCGTCGGAGAAACCCTCATGCAGAGTTCAGAAACTTCTGTGTTGAGTATGTCGCTGTGAGCCTCCACCATTTAACTAGTGGGTGCAGCCTGAACTGTCTAGAGACAGACCAGACCAGCTGCACAACACAGACACTTCCAACCTGAGGACAAATCTAAGAGAACAGAAAAAGGAAAGGAAACTTAGCTTAGAACCATGCAGCGCTACAGGAGACGGCAGCACTGCAGAGGTGAGGACCGGCACCTGTTTGAAAGAGACAAATGCACACAAAATAAGTGTTTGTTGTAGAATGTGCAGCATGAAAGTAGCATGCATGTTTTGCATAGAACTGTTTTATGCATCTGCATTTCACAAAGAATGACAAATTGGTATACGGGACAACAAATAAAATCTAATGTATAGAAAAAAGATAATAGGATATGCCCATGACAATAAGAATGATAAAGGACTTCACAAAGTCAATTTATTGCTAAAGTGTGATCTTAGAAAATTGCTATTGTGCACCACACTAAACAGAACAAATTCTGTCAAAACTTACTTTTGCAAGATCCCACAAATGTTTTGCAAGATCTTGAGAGTTTTTTTCTTTGCATTTATCATGCTTCCATCAATACCTGTAAAGCTGTACAGAGTACTGCAGCTGGTTGTTAATGAATGCAACAAAGACCACCAGATCAAAGTACACCTAGCCACGAGTGTTTCCCCTTCCACTGAGCACTATCTTCATCTCGCAAAATACATGTTCAAATTTTTTTTCTTCAATGTGCCTTGCGAGGCTCCATAACATACCTATCAATCTGTGAGCATTTCTCAGAGGCTGCAGCAACTGCAGCTTTTGAGGAAGTTGCAACAGCACATTTGTGAATTCTCACGCGTAGCCCTACAGGAACACCCACAGTTACAAATACCATAGCGACCAACATCAGTGCTACTACTGCCCACAGTTCATGTAAAGGAAACATAACGGTGTCATACAATAAACTACAGAATCAGCATTGTTGTCTGTGAAGGTTCTCAGTCATTCAGGTCATCGTAGTCAAAGGAGCTTGTAAAGAAAAGCGTCTGGACTTCTTTAAGTTGCTTGAAGACGTTTCACCTCTCATCCGAGAAGCTTCTTCACTTCATCAGCATTGTTGCACAACCGTGTATTCAATCTTGTTACCCTTCTTTAAAGTCCACCACCTGTGCTGCAAGTGAAGTTGAGGGCAACTGTGGCTCAGGGAGTTGGGAAGCACATCTGTAACCGGAAGGTTGCCGGTTCGATCCCTGGGCTCTCTGTCCTGGTCGTTGTGTCCTTGGGCAAGACACTTTACCCTACCGCCTACTGGTGATGGCGCGATATGGCAGCCTCGCTTCTGTCAGTCTGCCCCAGGGCAGCTGTGGCTACAACCGTAGTTGCCTTCACCAGTGACTGAATAGTGGCATTGTAAAGCGCTTTGGGTGCCTTGAAAAGCGCTATATAAATCCAGTCCATTATTAACACATTGGAAGTTGTGGCACTTCTCATTATTTGACGTGCACAGCCGCTCTGTGTGAGGGTCAAACATTTGTTTATTCAACACCTGTGAAGGTATCAGAAATCGGCTACTGAGAAAAAATGCATAGATAGCAAGAGAAGCAAATTAAAGCACTGCACGTGCTTTACGTGCTATGACATGCTGCACGTCATAAAACCCAGTTTCTTGATTAACATTTTTAAGAGTTAAGTTGTAATACTTTTGTGCATTATTAAAACAAATCCTAAAATTCTGTATCACTGTGCTGTTACGAGAAGGTAGCTTGAATGTAGGTATCTGGCCCTGTGTAAATCTTGAGCATGAGTGATGTTGTGGGACAGTGCACCAACTACACAGGTACAGTGGCGTGTCTAGAAAATTTTTGTTGGGGGGGCCAGGTAGGGGCACAGATTTGGAGAAGGGTGGCAGATTTAATTGGCAGATAATGTTTTAAAAAAAAATTCTACCAACCCTTAACCATAATTCAATAATCCTATAAACCTAATAACCAAATGCACTTTTAACTCTTATTAGAATGAGATTTTAACCACTACGGTGCAAAGTTTTTAGATACTGCGTTGATAAAGTACAAGAGATACAATCAGTGCTTTGTCAGTGTTTACTCAGCATTCAAGGACAGCAATATTTGCATAGTATTTTTACTGACATATACTGCACATATGTTTTGGGCAAAAACATTTTTGAATATTAAAATACGAACATTTGTAGCAAACAATTGACAAATTAGCCATTCCAATGCAAAACTTTCTCTGCCTGTTAAAAAAAGAAGATAATCTTCTCACAAACTGGTGTTTGATTTTGAAACAGGAAAAAAGTGGAGAAACAACTGAAAAGACTAATATTTGAATAAAACCTGAAAGCAAGTAAATACTTTCTATGCTGCCTTATGGTAAACTTTGGTAATATTGATAAAGAACAACACTGGCTGATGATGAAATACATTCAGCTGGCATGGTGACACTGCCAGTATAACCTGGAGGGCTGGACTGGGACAGAAAATCGGGCATTTTGACTACAGACCGACCCACCAGGTATTAAAGCCATAAAGCCTTTGAATGAAAACAAACCCTGTTGTGACAGTGATGTACAGTCTTTTTGGTATATGTATGATTTCTATACATTTTACGTCAGATAAAAACTTTGGTTGTAAGATTTAGATAATTATTTAATAAAAGTTAGATATTTTAAATGAGAATAGGAAAGAAAAGTATTTCTTTGTGCCCCCTTTCCCTGTTAATGCCCTACCTGGCCCCCTGGCAAAACTTTGCTAGACCCGCCCCTGCACAGTTACCAGCTGTCAGCTACATAAAAAAGGATCCTGGTGGGTGGTCTTCACGTTTCCCTCTCACCAGCTATCCAAACCGACATCATGACCAGCAGCTTTACAGCTGTGGCTCCAGCAAACATCAGCTGATACTAGAAATTAATATTAAATAAATTCTAACAACAGCCGATCAAGCTTAAACGTGCTGCTGTTGTTTAGCGCGACATCTGCTGGTTTCGTCTTTCTGGCGCAAAGTGGGCGATAAACAAACAAGAGAGAAAAGCCGATCAGCTGATCATCGATCAGTTTCATGATTGAAGTAGCAACAGGAGAGGCAGGATGAGAGAAGAGGCAGCTGTGCAGCGTAAAGACAGAATAAATCCAGCTTTGTGTCTTTTTCCATTCTAGCTGAAGTTCGGGACAAACTGCGTCTCTTCTCAGCTCAATACGAAACGTGTAATATTTTCTCTGATTGAGGGACCATTCCATTTTTTTAAGGAGCCGTTGGCAACTCTACTAACTAACCTTATGAATAAAATAAAGTTCACTATCAGTAACATCATAGCAACCGAACAGCTGTATAAAAACTCCAAGCTGGCTAGAACGCAGTATGAGTTATTGCAACTGACAGTAAAAAGTCAGCACAACGAAAATAAACTCCACCTAAACTTAGTTCATATCTGACCCAGATAGACTGCAGGTCATAACTTCTTACCTGAAGTTCAGTTCACCTGACACTCGGACTGGCGGCTGCCTCGGGGCTCTCCTCCTGCCTCCCCTTCCCTCATCCACCTGCTGCCTCTGTGGAAGCCCCGCCATAGCCACCACCAAACAACGGAGTTATTTCTACACATCGACCTGCATCTGGCCAATCCACCACCTCTCATTGTTCATGCCCTTACAAAAATAAATAAAAAAATAAGTCAAATAAGCCCGATGGCCAGTCCAGCTATGTTAACCTGCAACCAAATCTGCAGCTCCATACAGCAATGTTACGACTTAGATTACATCTTATAACTCATAACTCTTATGTTAGCTCCCCTCTGTAGCATACTGTCTGAAATATTCCACGGCTGCAATAATTCTTTAAGTGTTATTTTTTCCTTGGTATTCTAATTTCGCCGAAGTTTACTAAACTCAACAAACTTAATATTACTTACCGGGACATTTATTCTGTCCTCATTTTCTTTCACCGAAAAATTGTTTCCTGCAGTGACGTCTTTCGTGCTTGGCTCTCCTACCTTTGCTAACGTGATGCACATAGCGCAGAAGCCGATGCTGCATTCACTTACACTCGGATATCTGAGCGTCACCGTGAAAACATAATCGGACATTTGATATTTGATTGAATTTTATTGTTTTGCCTTTGGGGTGGCACCTGGGGTGGCCAGTCTGGTTGGGGGGGTGGCCTGTGCCCCCCCAGGCCACCCCGCTGGACACGCCATTGACCATAGCCAAAGAAAGCTCGTTTATGACCAGCATCATGTAAATAAGCGCTCTGAACGTCAGCCACAAACGAAGCCGAAGAAAACGTTAGCATCATTTCCTGGTTGCTGTGCGACAAGCAACTGTAAAACTCGAAGCTCTGAACGCGGTCCTCTGTCATATAAATCTGCGAGTGGTCTCTGCGTGAGGCGAGCGGCTTTTCCCGGTGAGTGAGAGATTGAGCGTGAGGTCCGGAGAGCGCACAATGAATAAAAAGGGCTCTGAGAAAACACGCCATGTGGTAGCCTGGCTTAACAAAGCGGAGTGGGATCAGGTTCGGGACTACCTTTACTCGATGGACTCCTCTCTGCAGAGGTTTGCGTTAGAGAGGATATCGGCTTGGAGGGCCAGGTGCGCTGATAGTTTTCCCGTGGCCGTGGACTGCACAGCAGACCTCGTGCGCTGCCAGGTGCGGGACCGGTCCGGACAGCTTACCGGAGATGACTTGACCCTGATGTACGGGACGGCCCTGGTAAGATTTTTTAATCTTATCACGGAGCGCCAGCAGGGGAGAAAGGCCCCGCCGCTGAGGCAACTGGCTGGAAACTTGAACATCCCCGAGTGGGTGGTGGATCTGAGGCACGAAATCATGCATGGGACTCTTCCTTCTTTGAAATGGTGCCGAAAGGGATGTAAGGTGGTCCTGGAGTGGCTCCAGCAGGAGTTTTGGTCCAGACAGCTGGGAGGAGGCCCCGATGAGCAGCTCGTTGCCAGGCAGAAAGAAGTGGATGCCTGCAGAAACGCTCGGGAGCTGCTGATCTCTTTTGAGAAGGACC
>NC_140568.1:4715582-4765033 GCF_057381845.1 Rhamphochromis longiceps
AACCATAATTCAATAATCCTATAAACCTAATAACCAAATGCACTTTTAACTCTTATTAGAATGAGATTTTAACCACTACGGTGCAAAGTTTTTAGATACTGCGTTGATAAAGTACAAGAGATACAATCAGTGCTTTGTCAGTGTTTACTCAGCATTCAAGGACAGCAATATTTGCATAGTATTTTTACTGACATATACTGCACATATGTTTTGGGCAAAAACATTTTTGAATATTAAAATACGAACATTTGTAGCAAACAATTGACAAATTAGCCATTCCAATGCAAAACTTTCTCTGCCTGTTAAAAAAAGAAGATAATCTTCTCACAAACTGGTGTTTGATTTTGAAACAGGAAAAAAGTGGAGAAACAACTGAAAAGACTAATATTTGAATAAAACCTGAAAGCAAGTAAATACTTTCTATGCTGCCTTATGGTAAACTTTGGTAATATTGATAAAGAACAACACTGGCTGATGATGAAATACATTCAGCTGGCATGGTGACACTGCCAGTATAACCTGGAGGGCTGGACTGGGACAGAAAATCGGGCATTTTGACTACAGACCGACCCACCAGGTATTAAAGCCATAAAGCCTTTGAATGAAAACAAACCCTGTTGTGACAGTGATGTACAGTCTTTTTGGTATATGTATGATTTCTATACATTTTACGTCAGATAAAAACTTTGGTTGTAAGATTTAGATAATTATTTAATAAAAGTTAGATATTTTAAATGAGAATAGGAAAGAAAAGTATTTCTTTGTGCCCCCTTTCCCTGTTAATGCCCTACCTGGCCCCCTGGCAAAACTTTGCTAGACCCGCCCCTGCACAGTTACCAGCTGTCAGCTACATAAAAAAGGATCCTGGTGGGTGGTCTTCACGTTTCCCTCTCACCAGCTATCCAAACCGACATCATGACCAGCAGCTTTACAGCTGTGGCTCCAGCAAACATCAGCTGATACTAGAAATTAATATTAAATAAATTCTAACAACAGCCGATCAAGCTTAAACGTGCTGCTGTTGTTTAGCGCGACATCTGCTGGTTTCGTCTTTCTGGCGCAAAGTGGGCGATAAACAAACAAGAGAGAAAAGCCGATCAGCTGATCATCGATCAGTTTCATGATTGAAGTAGCAACAGGAGAGGCAGGATGAGAGAAGAGGCAGCTGTGCAGCGTAAAGACAGAATAAATCCAGCTTTGTGTCTTTTTCCATTCTAGCTGAAGTTCGGGACAAACTGCGTCTCTTCTCAGCTCAATACGAAACGTGTAATATTTTCTCTGATTGAGGGACCATTCCATTTTTTTAAGGAGCCGTTGGCAACTCTACTAACTAACCTTATGAATAAAATAAAGTTCACTATCAGTAACATCATAGCAACCGAACAGCTGTATAAAAACTCCAAGCTGGCTAGAACGCAGTATGAGTTATTGCAACTGACAGTAAAAAGTCAGCACAACGAAAATAAACTCCACCTAAACTTAGTTCATATCTGACCCAGATAGACTGCAGGTCATAACTTCTTACCTGAAGTTCAGTTCACCTGACACTCGGACTGGCGGCTGCCTCGGGGCTCTCCTCCTGCCTCCCCTTCCCTCATCCACCTGCTGCCTCTGTGGAAGCCCCGCCATAGCCACCACCAAACAACGGAGTTATTTCTACACATCGACCTGCATCTGGCCAATCCACCACCTCTCATTGTTCATGCCCTTACAAAAATAAATAAAAAAATAAGTCAAATAAGCCCGATGGCCAGTCCAGCTATGTTAACCTGCAACCAAATCTGCAGCTCCATACAGCAATGTTACGACTTAGATTACATCTTATAACTCATAACTCTTATGTTAGCTCCCCTCTGTAGCATACTGTCTGAAATATTCCACGGCTGCAATAATTCTTTAAGTGTTATTTTTTCCTTGGTATTCTAATTTCGCCGAAGTTTACTAAACTCAACAAACTTAATATTACTTACCGGGACATTTATTCTGTCCTCATTTTCTTTCACCGAAAAATTGTTTCCTGCAGTGACGTCTTTCGTGCTTGGCTCTCCTACCTTTGCTAACGTGATGCACATAGCGCAGAAGCCGATGCTGCATTCACTTACACTCGGATATCTGAGCGTCACCGTGAAAACATAATCGGACATTTGATATTTGATTGAATTTTATTGTTTTGCCTTTGGGGTGGCACCTGGGGTGGCCAGTCTGGTTGGGGGGGTGGCCTGTGCCCCCCCAGGCCACCCCGCTGGACACGCCATTGACCATAGCCAAAGAAAGCTCGTTTATGACCAGCATCATGTAAATAAGCGCTCTGAACGTCAGCCACAAACGAAGCCGAAGAAAACGTTAGCATCATTTCCTGGTTGCTGTGCGACAAGCAACTGTAAAACTCGAAGCTCTGAACGCGGTCCTCTGTCATATAAATCTGCGAGTGGTCTCTGCGTGAGGCGAGCGGCTTTTCCCGGTGAGTGAGAGATTGAGCGTGAGGTCCGGAGAGCGCACAATGAATAAAAAGGGCTCTGAGAAAACACGCCATGTGGTAGCCTGGCTTAACAAAGCGGAGTGGGATCAGGTTCGGGACTACCTTTACTCGATGGACTCCTCTCTGCAGAGGTTTGCGTTAGAGAGGATATCGGCTTGGAGGGCCAGGTGCGCTGATAGTTTTCCCGTGGCCGTGGACTGCACAGCAGACCTCGTGCGCTGCCAGGTGCGGGACCGGTCCGGACAGCTTACCGGAGATGACTTGACCCTGATGTACGGGACGGCCCTGGTAAGATTTTTTAATCTTATCACGGAGCGCCAGCAGGGGAGAAAGGCCCCGCCGCTGAGGCAACTGGCTGGAAACTTGAACATCCCCGAGTGGGTGGTGGATCTGAGGCACGAAATCATGCATGGGACTCTTCCTTCTTTGAAATGGTGCCGAAAGGGATGTAAGGTGGTCCTGGAGTGGCTCCAGCAGGAGTTTTGGTCCAGACAGCTGGGAGGAGGCCCCGATGAGCAGCTCGTTGCCAGGCAGAAAGAAGTGGATGCCTGCAGAAACGCTCGGGAGCTGCTGATCTCTTTTGAGAAGGACCAGTACCAAGCTTTTGATGATGGGTCTCCTGAAGACAAGGGGAAGAGCTTGTGGCAGGCCCCCTTAGCAGACATGAGTTCGTTGCTGGGTGAGATCAAGCAGTTTGCACTGGGGTCCAGGGAGCTGTTGATTGATGTGCTGCTGGAAGACGGTTTTCTTGTTCCTACCATGGAGCAGCTGGAAGCATTAGGCTGTGCAACATCTGACAGTGCCAGTCCCACTGAGCCCAGAGTCCCACAAACCTTCCTGCGCTTTTGGCTGCCCCTGCTAAAGATGCTTAACTCTTCGTCTTTCATTCACCTCTTCCTGGAGAAGCTCTTTGTGGAACTGAAGCTGCTCAGCAAAGAGCCCAACGGTCACAGGTGTTTCTATATTTCTGCATGGATTTCAGAAGTCTTCCTCTGCAACAACAACAAATTTGAATATCATTTTGAGACAAGGTTGCAGAAGAAAGCCAGAATGAAGGACAGGATTTTCATCGACCGCATCAAGCTGAGGTGGCAGCAGCTTCTCTCTGCATGTCTGGATGCCCCCTGCATCAGCACACCTCACCTGATCCAGCTAGTCCTGGATGACATGGAGCATCCCCCCCCTCAGGAAACCAGAGAGAAGCTGTTCCAGCTCTGCTCCATCTACACACAGACAGAGCGCTCAGAGGCCAGCACACCTCTGCAGCAGCAGCAGCCCATATATACTGTGAGTATGCTGCTGGACCAGATGCAACACTCCTCACCGATGGACTCGGAGAGAAGTGAGGAGCGCAAATGGGCAGACGTGCAGGCTGAAAGAGCACTTGGCCTCAGACACGTAGCAGCATCCCCGGGGCCTCGGCTCCAGCCCGGCCAGCTGAGGGCCTCCTCTGGAGCAACAGCGAGCTCAACAAACTGAAATGTGGACTGAAGCTTTTTTAAGTTACTTGTGTTATTTTTGTTACTTGTGTTATTTTTTGTTTTATGTTAAGCACAAGATTGTTGTTGTTGTTGTCATTCCAGCCTCCGCTGACTCTTGTTGTGCTAGAAGCAGTTTTGAAGCAAAAATACAATATTCAGAAGACAAAATGTTGTGGAATTTTAACCATGAGCACAGTGCAGGTTCAGCAGTTGTGATTGTTTCTGTCCAGTCGAGCTCGTTAACTAAACATGTTGGCAGAAGCAGAAATAAAACTTTCAGAAGACAAAATGTTCTGATTTAAAGAAGGACCAAAGGAAGGAAAGCATAGGTTTTGATTAAGTCTGATAAACTAGAATTATAAGGTATTGTTACATTAAAAGGAGCAAAATGAAATAAAAAGGCTATATCAAAAACAGGTTATAACATAGGAAATGTGAGGTTTTAAAATGAAGTTAGTGTCAGCGTTTTAAGAGAGTGGTAAAATGATGAGTAACGTTGAAGAATATATATAAATACAAGTCTATAAGTCAAGAACATAATTAGGATAAGGCTTTTGATTAAAGAGTCCCAACTATGATAAGTTAGGGAGATGCAGGAAAAGGTGTTTTGTTTCCTTTGCAGAAGATCTCGGCGACCACAGGGGGTGAGGATCCTGGAGGCCCGAAGCCGGATGGACCACAAGAGAGGGTCAGAGCGAGGACACAATGTATTGCGACCTCTGGTGTACCAGAGGTCGAGAGAGGGAGTGTGGAGCAGGGAAATTATTTTACTGCTATTGTTAAATAATCGTCATCGTCACCATTGCATTAATAATATAATCTGCAGCATTGATATTGCATTCAGAGGTTTAAACAGTGTGTGTCTTTCAGAAAGACTAAGTTGCAGAAAGTTTGCATTAATGAAAGCAGAGTCTAAGTTATTCTGAGGAGCAGGTTAGACGAGGCTATTTGATGAGCCTCTGGTCTGGTGGAAGGTCAGAAGTGCAACGGGTGAGATGAGAGAGCATTTGAGGACGACATATACACACACACACTTAGTTAGAGAGAATCATTTATAGGTGAGAGGTTAGTTATGTTTACTCGCAACTGTGAAAGAGGAACAGTTTCTTGTTGTCTCGGCAAGAAAGAGGAAATACCTGGTGTGAATACGTATGAATGGACGGTGACTGGACGGACGAACTGAACTAAGGTTGGACCAACTGGACACTGAGGTAAAGACTGGACTAAGGCTAAGCACATGACTGATGACTGTTCTGTTTTAAGTTCATTTTCATGACATAGATTGGATCATGAGTGGGGAAAACTGAGCATTTTTAGTTTTGTACATTATTTTGACACATGAAATGTGTCAAAATAAAGGGGGGATTTAAGGTTTAAGTTGAAATGGGTTTAGGATCATTTTAGGACTTTTGGGGTGTTTGATGATTTAGATATGGTAAAACTGAGGCAGACATTGTTATTTTCATGTTTAAGTTGAAGGATTAAAATGAACTGAATCCTGGTTAGAAGATAAACTCTTTACACACATAAAGAGCATTTAGATTAGGGCTGAACGATATATCGCATTTGCGATAATATCGCGACATGATCAAGTGCAATTTTCTAACCGCAAAGGCTGCGATTATACTGCGATTATATTATACAATTCATGGGCTGCATCCTCCTGAGGCCGCATTTGTAGACCGATTACGTCACAGCGACGCGCCGAAGGCTGTCCAAATTACTACCATATCCCAGAATTCATAGCGCGGCCCAGCCAAACTCCAGTTTCCAGCAATGGCGGCCGCTACTAAGTTTTAAAATTACTCATACTAATCTTTCTGGGTCACAAAATAAACTTTTAACATATTTTCAGGCGAGAAAGTAGTTGTGTAAACATCAAATATCTGCTCGGTTTATCAAGATATCCCATATTTGCAAAAGTGCTTCGACGTTTTCAGAGGCGTCTGCTACCCACCAGCTCGACAGCTAGCCGGGAGCTCGAGGGTTACTGATGCGGCCGAGAACGGCACAACTCCCGGCACATCATTTTCAGATCACCGCGGAGTTTCGCTGCTCGGGTTAAACGTAATATATAAGTCACTTAGACAACCTAAAAATGTTATTGTTGGGCTTTTTTCAGTGTTTTGTTTGTTCGTGAGTAAATCGGTTTGGCTGAGATTAAAGTTATTAGATTAGATAAAATAAAACTTTATTAATCCCCCGGGTGGGTTCCTCCTTGGTTTTCACACAGCTGACTAAACGTCAAACAGAAAACTTATTAAACAGAAGTATGAGACAGTCGAGAATTTACACCAGTGTCTGGTTATATTTTAGATAGCAAGAAGCAGACGGCCGAGTTTATTAAACTCCACCGAGACAGCGGTGACGCTAATCAGAACTAGACCGTCCAATTTCACGCCTTTAAATTTTAAAGGCGTGTTTGTGTGTGTGTTTATACAATTGCTATTATGTTTGCACTTTATGTGTAATGTTACTGACTGCAGAGATCAGTAAGATGTGTGTATTTTTTATTTATTAGTTTTATTTATTTAATATTATTTTTTAATTGAATGACTGTCTAGTAGTTCACAGATGTCGAAAAACTGAGTGTGGTAAAGCCACTGATTTTTTTTTTATGTATATTTCTGCAATCTGCACATTGTACTGACTTTCATTTTAATGTTTACACCAGGGTTCCTTGTCAGCACTTTATGCTCAGATGTTTGTAAGCTAAAAATAAACTATTGTGTATGTTCAAATATACTGTTGTGATTGAAGAAGTTAAATAAAAATGTCAGTCATCAATTCATGCATCACCTCATGTCATCATAACAGAGGTCTGTCTTCCAGGAAAGAACAGTTTAAAATTAATGTAATATAGTATTGGCCATACTATATGATGTATTGCTTGTCTTTGTTTAATAATACAGAAGACAAAGACCTTAAAAAATAATCGCATATCGCATCGCAATATTGGGGCAAAAAATCGCAATTAGATTATTTTCCATAATCGTTCAGCCCTAATTTAGATTAAGTAAAGTTAATATAAAGGATAGAGCCCAGAACATGATATCTTGAACCAACTTTGAATAATTAAGGGAACATTAGATGAACACAGTAGATTAGTGAGGTGTACCAGAGAGAGGCTTTTTGTTTTCTATCCTTTACAGGAGAACATTCCAGTAACACAGCGACCACAGGGGTGGCAAGAATCTCCAGTTTCGCAAACAGGTCACATCTGGATTACACGCTGTGGACAGGGCGACCCCGGAGGCAAAGGTGGTGTGGCTGAAGGTGCTCAAACGCAAGTGGAAGGAGCCACGCTGGACTGGTCCATACGAGGTCGTTGCCAGGACAACTACAGCAGTCCAACTGAAAGGGAAGGGCGACACCTGGTATCACTGGTCGCAGTGTGCACCAGCACATGAGAGCTTGGTTGAGGAAGAGGCTTCAACCAACACAGGTGTCAACAAACAGAGGCAGAATAAACCCTCTCACCTGTGCAACAGGCCATTCAGTAGTCCACCTGGAAGGCTGAAGAAAGAAGAGCAGCAGCGGAGAAGGTCGTCACGCCATCAGAAAGGGGCAGTGATAAGTTAAAGGCTCCACAAAGAGGGGAGTTTCAGTCCAGAATCTAAAATCTATATAACAAGTCTAGAATACAAAGTTTATATAACATGATGCAAACAACCGAATCAGAGACACGTAATGGGAAGAAATGTATTAAAATGTTCCTTACAACTACATGTGTATTATATGCGATAATAGTAACCATGGCTCTGTTGTCTTTTGTCTGTATTTTGCAAGGCACTCCGGACCCCTTGTCTGAACACGGAGGCCAGTCCAGCCCAGCAGTTCCTGAGACTGTAGGTCCTAAAACAGGATCGCTAGAAAGACAAAAGCGCGAGGGGTCAGGTAAAGGTGATGAATGTCTCAGCAGAAATAATGGCATAGAGTTGAACTATGTTAAAGGGTCTACCAGCTCATTCATGTTAGATTTGTGTGACGTCATTAAATGTACAGGAGCCAGTAGTAGATGGAAAGTGTCAGACAACAGTGGGACCATTTATGCCAAAACAAGATAACTATGCATGTTTTAAGTTCTCTACTGATAATGAAAAGTACAAGGTGGGAGAGATCGATCCAACTTGGTGTGCCGTCACACTTCAGGGACGAACCACCAACAATGTAAGCGGCCCTAGCACGGTAATTGGAACCTGGGCAGGAAGTGGGCTCTATTATTATTGTGGGGAAAATACTCTGTTGGTTCATGTTCCTATAGGAAGCGTAGGGACATGTGCGATGGTGCGATTAGGAGCTCCACTCATGCTGATTGGGAATCAGGTAAAGGCTATTCCACAACGCAACACACGTACTCTAGCCGCCAGACGTCTGAGACATGTTTTGGTCAAAAGAGGGACCCAAGGTACACATGCTTATGATCCTCGCCTGAACTCGCCTAGGGGAGTTCCAGACGAATATAAGCTGGTGAATCCGATAGCTGCAGGATTTGAGAGTATATTCCTTTGGGTAACACCTAATAAGAATGTTGACCGCATTAACTATGTTCATTACAATCTGCTGAGACTTTCTAACCTAACCAGGGACGCCATGATGGGGTTCGCAGAACAATTGGGTCCAAGTTCTCTGATGGGAGTTCAAAATAGGATGGCGCTTGACATGTTATTGGCAGAGAGGGGAGGTGTGTGCTCGATGTTTGGAGATATGTGCTGCACGTATATCCCCAATAATACTGCCCCAGGTGGCTCAGTAACCCGAGCTCTGCAGGGCCTGAAAACTTTGTCTAAAACCATGCATGAGCACTCAGGGGCCTGTTCTTCGTACCGTGCTAAGTGAGTTAGCTGGATGAGATTGTTGACGATTTCGCGTGATCCTGGATCGTTCGGTTCCCCGAAGCCCATCCGGGACTTGCTGTCATAGCAACAGAGCCGTAAGCGTAAACCTGCTGGGGAGCAGGTTTACTTTATGTAAACAGGATTAGATCGCGGCCACGCAGGTATGTCCGCGTCATTCATACGAAAGCAACAGCGATATTCCACCACTGTTTCACCATAAATAAATAACATCAATGTAACTAAAGATAATGCAGCACTTGATCCTTTTATTGATTTCACACAGATACATACAGGTCATTCCCTAAAAAAGGGAAATGTACTATTAACATTCTATTACATGTATGTGATTATTACAGATGTAATTCATATTTCAGAGTAGCAATTGTAAATTACTTCGTGTAATCAAGATGAGAGACCACGGCTATAAAAGCGAAGGTGGATTTGGGAAGTCTGTCGCAGTCATATCCTGTCCGTTTACGCGAGCAACCCATTGCGGAAGGTGCAAGATTGATAAGGAGAGTCCTCAGAATTCAGTGTATATTGCGGGACAGACAGGATCCTTTAGCTCAGCGCGACAGTGTGCTCATAGAGAGATATCGATTTTCCCGTGAGGGTATTATTTACTTAACCAACTTGTTGACGAGGGGGTGCAGGACCACCACCTGTCTTTTTTTTTGCTCTGCCCTTTTCTTGGTTGCTGTTATGAACAAACAAACAGAGTATTCCAGGGTCTCTTTCCAAGAGACGACAAGCAATATAAGTGATAAATATTACCATTCTGTAGAATATTCTTATATTTCACTTTTACTTGTTCCCATGTTCTAGTGGGTCCTGTTGTGGCTCTAATGTGAAAGGGGATATAATATAACATATTATAATATAATATAATGTAATATAATATTGGATAATATGGTGTGATATGATAAATCTACCCTACCGCCTACTGGTGTTGGCCAGAGGGGCCGATGGCGCAATATGGCAGCCTGGCTTCTGTCAGTCTGCCCCAGGGCAGCTGTGGCTACAACCGTAGCTGCCTCCACCAGTGTGTGAATGTGAGAGTGAATGAATAGTGGCATTGTAAAGCGCTTTGGGTGCCTTGAAAAGCGCTATATAAATCCACTCCATTATTATTGTTATTATTGAATTACTTACGAGTTTGATTTGTCAGCAACTTTCTGCCAGCCCTCTCTCCTTGCTTTTGCAGCCTTTGCAGTGTTCCCTTGCGTTTTAATTCAACTCTGAAACTCCTGAAATCCCTCACTCAAGAGTTCTTGCTCTGCTGCCGAAAAATACCGAGCGCGCTCCTTCGACATTTTCGCCGACCAATCAAAGGGTTGCCGATCAATGTTTCTACTATCGATGCGTAGCCCCTGTTGGGCCACCCAGTGATCTCACATTACTTCATCCAGCTATACTAATCGTCAACAACAGGTGTGTTCGGGGAACCGGAATAGCGAGCTCAGAGTTAGCGCGATGATTTGGTCTTGGATGTTTCATTTGATCTTGGATGTAGTAAGCGACGTACGAAGCACAGGGCCCAGGTATTGAAAACCCGCTGGCATCCTGGATGACATCTGTGTTTGGACAATGGTGTGGCTATATCAGTGATGTGCTCATTGGCTGTATTTTTGGGAATATTGGTCATCGCTGGTTGTTGTATCATTCCTTGTGTCAGAGGATTGTTGGTAAAGATAGTGGCGAGGGTTACGAACCCTGGCTGGGTTGAGGGCATCTACCAGATGAACCTGGAACCCATAGAGTGGGGCAGGGAGTGATACAACATGAAGTATGGTGACATTCCTGTGGGAATGTCAAAAGAGGGAATGTTGGGATTCAGAGATTCTTTTATTACTACCATATAATTTGCCTTATGAAGAATGTATTAATAACATGTTTCACAGTATCACTTATCAGTAATATTTCTTACAGGGTTTATATTGCATTGAATATGTCTGTCATCACATTGACCTTTCTATTTTATAGGTTGAGTTCATTTTATACACAATGCATAAATGTGCTTGGTTAAGAGTTGATGTTCCAGTCTAGAAGGTTTTAAGCTTCACTGGTGAGAGTGTCCAGATGATACATGTTGAGGGGAGATGAGAACATAGCAGGTTAATTGCATGCATGCTTACAATACACATAGTCAGGTTTGAGTGAAGGCCTAAGCGTCTTCTACTCCAGTCTGAGACTGGCTGCTAAAGTACTTTACTTAGTGATTAATGACGAGGGTCCAATTATTAGCTCTCAGAAATGCTAAGACCTGAAGTTATTACCTTAAAAGGCAAGTAATGAAGAAAGGAGAAGTTATATGTCAGTTTATAGTTATTAAAAGTATATGTGATGTACCCTTGTTTGCACGAATTGAACTTTTGTCCATCTGTCACCCTGTATTTTTGAACTGTATTGACGTAGGTGTGATATGTTATCCTATAAAACCAGAACCCAGTGTATTTTTGTCAGAGCAACCCATTCTGTATGCTGACGGCTGGTTGTTCTCCTGTGATAATAAAACTCATCGTTTGATTGCACTTTTCCGGAGCCTCCGTTGTTTTTTGTCTGGTCTGAAGTTGATCGATTTCGCAACAGTATGCACAAATATGACCCAAGATGGGACTCGCCAACCTGGATTGACTCAATAGGAGTTCCCAGGGGAGTTCCAGATGAGTATAAGTTAGTTAATCAGATAGCGGCCGGCTTTGAAAGTGTGTTTCTATGGATAACTCCGAATAAAAATGTCGATCGCATTAACTATGTCCATTATAATGTGTTGAGACTCTCTAATCTCCCTAGGGACGCGGTAGAAGGCCTTGCGGAACAATTAGGCCCGACGTCGTTAATGGGAATCCAGAATCGAATGGCCCTGGACATGTTGTTGGCTGAGAAAGGTGGTGTCTGTGCCATGTTTGGGGACATGTGTTGCACGTTCATACCCAACAATACTGCACCAGACGGTACGGTTACTAGGGCGCTTGAGAGTCTGAAAATGTTATCTAAAACCATGCATGAGTAATCAGGTGTGAACACTGGACCGGGAGACTGGTTCACGTCTGTCTTTGGGCAATGGAAGAGTGTTGTTATGTCTGCCATGTTTTCTTTTGTTGTTTTTCTTGTCATATTGATGATTGGATGTTGTCTCATCCCTCTGGTCCGGCGGCTTTTAGTAAAGATGCTGGAGAGAGCCCTGAGCTCAGGCTCAGCAGGTTCAGCTGCGCCGGAGTCCATGATGCCTTTGAGGGAGATTGTAGGCTGGACGGAGGAGTGAGACAAATCCTGGTGTAAGTTGGGCTCGCAAGCGAGCCCAAGAGGAGGAGTTGTCAAGAAAAACATGTAATTTCACTGCCATTATTTCATTATTATTTCATTAGTCTGCATCACTTAGTATCAGTTGATCATCACCATTATCATGTATCATTTATCATTTAGTAAATCTGCTTAATCTTGTATTCCAGAGCACGCAGAATAAGACACATTCCTCTGTAATATTCTATTATGCAAAAACCACCAGCATCTCTGTGGCTCCAGGCGGCCCAAAGTAAAGTCAGATGAGGACAGCGACCTTTTGTTGGCCTGGACAGACAATCTCACAAACTGCACACTCGGACACACAATTGTTTAGACCAGATGTTTTCCCTCATCCATATCTGGGAACATAAAGCCTGAGAAAGTGTTAGGTTTCTGAGAAGCTGAGTTCTAGGAAATGTTCTGACGTCATATTAGGCTATAAAGCTTTCTGTAACGAGCAGAGAAGATCGAAGACCGGCTTCCCACACTGTATAACTGTGTGTGTTTAATAAATCACTTTTTGGACACTTCTGGGGACTCTGTCTGTGCTTATTTTTCCTTCCAAATAAAAAGAACCTTTACAAAAGAACTGTGCATTTCGTGTTGTTAAGACTGTTTCATCTGGGACCATTTTGCAATCTAACGCAAGCTTAATTAAGGATTCTGTTTGTTTTATTCCTTCTAAGCCCAAATGAATTTCTTGTGAATCTGTCTACTGTGAGCCTGGTGATTTTGTTACTGATGCCTGACTGCCAACTGTATAAAACAAAAAACTACACACAATATTCGAAGCACATAGCGCACAGTCGTAAATTCACCCTAATTTTGGTATGATCTGAGCTCAGGCACTGGGTGACTGAGCATAGCACTTACGCATGTGAGCGAGGGGGGAGAAACTGCTGCAGGAGAAGCGTAGACAGGCAGACAGAGGAGAGCTTAAGTTTGACCAGGTACCAAAGCAAATCATTCATACTGTACAAATAATGTAAATATGACGGTGTATCACAAAAGATTGATATCAAACTGATCACTTGACCCATATTACGTTACTTGCTCTTGGAGTGAATCAACAAATGGGGAAATGAAAATCCGAACAACAACAATGATGTTTTTTTAGAGAGTCTTAGCTTACATGTGTGTTTATTTCATATTTTCAGTTGTTTCCCTCCACGGCTAAACAAAGCACTGTAATCGGTTTCAGTTATGTACTGATGAACACAACAATTGACATAAGTGGCTTCTTTCAAAGAAAAAACTCAGGTAGATTTTATTTTATATATTATGCTTTGTATGTTGTTCAGTATATTTCTATGCAAAACAAGAGGAATTTCAATACACAGCAGTATATTCACAGCTGAAACCAGATATTTACATACACTTTAGGGAAAAAACATAAAAACATTTTTTTTTTCTGTTAAACATCAATTTAGAGTGAACTTGCAACTAGAAGATCACTGGCTGCTCTCTGCCCAGCATGGAGGTCACTGCAAACTCTCGGTACCTCAGCAGAGCTGGCAATATCATCAAGGACTACTCTCACCCCAGCAACCAACTGTTTGAACTATTACCGTCAGGCCGACGGTACAGGTCACATAAAACCAGGACAAACAGATTCAGGGATAGCTTCTTTCCCAGAGCTATCACCGTAGTAAATAAGAACAAAAACAATTGAACCTATTCCATACCGTCACTGTCATTATATTATGCTGCTATTCATACTGTCATTATATTAATGCTGCTATCCTGTATATATTGTACAAACTATTGTTTGAGTACTTACGATTGTTTTTTTGTACTTTTTATATTTTACATTTATATTTATTATTGAAACTTGCACCAAGGGAGTGGCACTCCAATTTCGTTGTACTCTGTACAATGACAATAAAGGCTATTCTAACTTGTTTTGTTTTAGATAAATAAATATTGAAATATCTTTTGAATTAGTTAAATGTCAGAATATAGAGAGAGAGAGAGCTGTCTATTATTTATCACTTTCATCAAATTTAGGAGTACATATACACTAAGTTTATTGTTAATTAAGAAGAAAACTGCAGATGATTGCATTCTGATCTTAAGCAGCCTCTGATAGGTTAGTAGAGTCGGATTTTTTAGTAGAGTCCTCTGTCCTCTGCTGGATGTGTTGGAGAACACTTTCAGCCCTCTGAGGACTGCATACCACTGCCTGAGCCAAGCCAATGTGCCACTAAGCTCCAGCCAGTGTCCACACTGCCAGAGGTCTCCACACATGCTGGTTCGGTGTCTGTCTCCGCTGAAGGGTCAGAGGAACCCGTTTGAGCTGTCTGTCTCGGCTGGAGGGCCCAAGGAGCCCATTCAGCCACCTGTCTATGCTGAAGGGTCAGAGACCTGTTCGGCCTCCTGTCTCCTTTATAGTCGAAAAAGATGTGCTCCTGGTGCACTGGCCATTGCTGCTACTCAAATCGAGCGTGGACCTGGACCTCCAGCAGGCCCCGGGGACCTACGTCACACCTTGCTCTTGTCTCCCTTACAGCTGAAAAAGGTCCATGCTTGTGCCCTGGCCCTTCTGAAATTCCCTCTCCATTTAGCCGAGGCAGTGAGTCGGCCTCCTGTCTCCCTTACGGTCGAAAAAGATGTGCTCCTGGGCGCACTGGCCCTGCTGCTACTCACATCGGGCATGGCCCTTGCCCTCCAGCAGGCCCCGGGGACCCACATCCTCCCCTGCTCTACTCCCCCACTAGCTTCTTCTCCTGCAGTTACCCTCCACCACATATCCAGCACATATCCAGCTAACCCTAACCCACTACAGTTCGTCCTGATTGTAGCACAAGTGGAACCAATAAGCAGGATTCATTGGCAAGCAGACAACCAGTTCCAACTACTGGGAAGAACCAGTGCGATGCATTTTGTGGTACGCGTCGTGGTAGCTCCTGCTAGGATTTAGGACAGACCTGAGGCTGATGAGAAGGATCTGGGTGTTGCAGGGCCGTCCTGGCTGACACGGCGCTGCGTGAAGCTCTGGGATGCTGCCTCTGGACTGGCACACTGGGGTGGTGGTTCCCCTGTTTAAAGACCTAGACCTGAGCGTGTGCTCCAACTGTCACACTCCTCAGCCTCCTCTATGCCAGGGTGTGTCTGTCAGTCAGGCCTCTGATTCAGGAGGAAGCAGTTTGTGTCCTGGTCATGATCACTGGAGCAGCTTGTTATCCTCTCGACTGCAGGGTCTGTGGGAGTTTGCACAACCAGTCTACATGTGGTTTGTGAGGCTTCTACTTTTGTAGGATCTTCATCTTACAGTACAAAGAGCCTTTGCTGCAGCTGTTGTTGTGTTTTGGCGCCTCATGGATAACTTTTCATGTCATTTGAGTTTCAGGCTTCTTGGTGTTGCTGAGCTGTGTGCATCGTCTGCGTGGGTGTCAGCATAATGGGGCTCATATTAAAATGACTTTACAGTCACAGAGAAAAACTTTAAAACACAAAATCAACACTTTGAACCATCGTGGAAACTACGTGTCCTTACTTGTCATCAAATGATGAGTGTGCGTCCTCACCAGGTGTCACAATCATGTGTATCAAAACGTGTGTAACTGTTAAACAGCAAAATGTGTTAAAGCTGAAAGTCTGACTGTTCAAAGGTGAAACTACAAACACTTGTACATATACAGCTCCCTCCATAATGGCCTGAGGAAAACCAAAGACCTGATGTGATTTCATGTTTTCTTTGTTTCACAGTTTAAAAGTTTGTGGTTCTGTTCTCAGACCTTTGTCACTCACATGTTGTGCATCAGCTGTTTATGTCACTGTGCAGCCAAACTAACTCCCCTCATGTGTTTCCTTTGCAGCTGCTCCTCTGGATAGCATTGAGTCCCTGGCTGCCTACTACGTGAGCTGCGTCAGGCAGGTGCAGCCGGACGGCCCGTACAGAGTCGCTGGATATTCTTCTGGTGCCTGTGTAGCATTTGAAATGTGCTCTCAGCTGCAGACCCAGAATCAGCCTGTGGAGTTCCTGTTTCTCTTTGATGGCTCACATTCATATGTGGCAGCGTACACACAGGTCAGAGAAACACTCACGCATCTTTATTTCATGTATATGCTGTATAGCGTGTGTGATGTTGGTTTTGAAGGATGAGCTCTGGTCACATGATCTGCATGTGAACAGGTTTAACTGTGTTTTTGATTTGCAGAGCTACAGAGCCAAGCTAACACCCGGCAACGAGTCTGAGGCTGAGACTGAAGCCTTGTGTGCCTTCATCCAGCAGTTCACTGGCATTGAATACAACAAGGTATACTGTCTCTGACCCACAGGTTCACACACAAGTATTCCTTTATGTGGCATCAGCGTTAAAGGCCACACAACCTGAGCTTTTGCCTCACGGCGCCTGTAAGGTAAAGATGGTGACTGTAACACAGTCTGGAGCTGCTGTTCCAGCACAGTCTGTGTGTGGTGCAGGTTTGACTCAACAATGATGTGATGTTTGGAGCTGTTATGGAGACTAAAGTAAAACATGCGGTTAAATCAAACCTTCGTACAGTTTCTCACTGAAAGCTGACATTTGTAACTCCTGAATATCAAAACATCTTCATTTTGCATTTTCATATACATAAGATCTGTGATGTTCATTAATTATGTGTCACTTACTTTTCTGAAAACAACAATATCTCCGCGAGCACGCGGTAACGTTTGCTATGAACTTACAGTCGTCTCCATGGTTACATCCTACAGCTTTTGGAGACTCTGCTCCCGCTGTCAGACCTGAATGCACGCGTCAGTGTGGCCGTGGACCTAATCACCTCCGCTCACAAGGACATCGACCGAGACTCACTGCACTTTGCAGCCTCCGCCTTCTACTACAAGCTAAAGGCTGCTGATGCATATGTACCTACTGCAAAATACCACGGCAGCGTGAAGCTGCTGCGCGCCGAAACCAGCAGCGAATATGAGCAAAACCTGGGAGCTGACTATAAGCTCAGCGAGGTACCGATGCACATTTACATCAGTCTGTAGTACTTATCTTCACTGTGCGTGTGTGCGCTTGTGTGTGTTTCTATAAACTCTGTCTGAGCCTTCCAATGTTCAAACTGTGTACTGCGTCTTTCTTCAGGTCTGTGATGGCGAGGTGTCGGTCCACGTCATCAAGGGAGATCACCACACTTTCCTAGAAGGCGCGGGGGCGGAGTCTATCAAGAACATCATTCATAACTCGCTGGCTGAGCGAGCTGTCAAACCAAGGGAGGGTTAAACATCCACCGTCTCTTCACCCTAATTCCTCAGCTTTCCCCAAACTAGACTGTAAATGTGTCGCTATAGGAAGTGTTTGCACTGCTTATGTTTACACGCTACTGTTATCCTAATATCCCAAATGTTAATGGTTAGTGAACCAGTCGACATCCCATCATCTCACAGCTCCATCGATTCCAACTGCAAGTTTTGTTTTTTGTTGCCATATGTTGTTGTTTGCAGAAGTTCATCCCACAACAAAATAACGTGGTTAAAAAATTAATGTAACAAAGTAACAAACACTGACACATTGATTGAATCCTGAATTACATAACATCACTCAAATTGGTGTTTCTGCTCATGCAGACATCAGTAGACAGGCAAACGCGCTGCGACCAGCCTGATGAGCGACTGTGGAGGGAGGGCTGACCCTGCAGCCGTGTTTCTGCACACTAACTACTCGTAACACAAGTTGGAGGCATTTCTTTATTTTGTGATATTTGTTTACTTTTCAGTCATGTGACCACACAGTCATCAGTTACAGTGGCAACCAGCAAATGTTTACGTTGTCAATAAGTTCACAACAAATTAAGTGTTTCATAAACTGTGTTTTAACAATGACACTCGTGTTACTGTAATTTACAGACCAGTTATTTCACTAATTCAGAAGAAAAACTGCTTCTCTTCATGATGGACTGTGTCAAACACACGCTGTTGTTCTGACAGACGCCTGTGACAGAGGCGTCGCTAAGGACCAAATGTGTCTCTTCAGAGGTTAATCAGAGATGTGAATGATCACTGTAACAGTGAGATCATATTTACTGATGTAACCTCTGAGAAACTGTTTCCTTTTAAAGGCTTTGGTCCAGAGATCTAAAACCTCAGCAAATAATCCAAACCTGAGTACAACAGCTGGCCTGAGACCTGTGATTGGGTCAGTGAAGGAAGCTGCTGATTGGAGATGAATGTGCTGAGGAGTCACAGTACGATGGACGTGACAATAAAGGCCTCTGTGTTTTATTGTAACATTTCTGTTATGTTTTGTAGGACTAATAAGGGCCTCAACAGTCGCTCAGTGTTTTCCTTCATTGTAACGAGCCTGTCCCGTTGGATCTATGATTCCTGTGCTTTTGTTGTCGTTACTATTTCTGATCATTTATCTTGTAAATATAGTTTTTGGGTTTTGTTTTTTAGAGGATGGGTCAGTTTATCAGGGACTGAAACACAAATCCTGTTGGCCCAGAAAATTCTTAGTCGCTGTTGGCGCCACCCGACCGTTTAGTTCAGACCATTAAAGTAACGACTGGTTCTATATGACACTTTTCTACATGCAACAAAGGTGGTGATGGAAGGAGGAGAACAAACTTTTTTGTCTGTATTTAATAGCACAATGAAGACCAGACAGCAAAGCAGGGAGGGAGAAATAAAGGGCCTCAGGTCAGAGTTGAACCCGGCCGCAGCATTTACCCCATGACCAGGTGACGTGGTCACCCGCCCGACCCTTACGCACAGCAGTATTTCACTTCAGCTACCAGGAGTATGTGGGTCGAGCATGCAGACTGAACTTTAGCTGCATGTTAGAAAGCCGAGTTTATGAATGAAGGCTAGAACAAATGTCCCGGCTGAAGGAGGAGGGGCTGCAGAGGTGTATAAACACAGGTGGGCGGGGCAGGGCTAGTGTGCAGGATGACTCAGTGACCTACACTGACCCGTGTTGGTGAACATTTTGTTAAAGTTAAATGTTTTCAAGCTGACAAGTAAATTATCCAGCGAGCTAAGTTGAGCTGACCGACGTGCAGTAAGGTTTTCATGCTCTTCACTAACAGCTGATCGCTGAGAATATATCAACAGTAATAATGTCCTGTAATTCCCACGGCTCTGTATGTCACACCTGCGTATGCTTCCCCATCACATTCATCACCTGTTCCTCTGGTGTCTCTGATTGGAGCACGCAGGTGTGTGGAGCAGAGTGAAATCACACACCTAATGCTGTTTTATTCAACCTGGATCTTGGAAGTTTTGATTAACATCAGTGTCAAACATGAACTAACTCTTTGTCCCCTTCAACATTACATGTTGTTTTTTGAAGTAACAGGTTCAGTGATCTTAAAAGGCTGCGGTAACGTGTCGCTGATAAAACACTGAGTCATTTTCAAATTATTCACTTTAGTTCAATTCAGCTTTATTGTTTTATGTGAAAGTCTCCATCCTGTGTCCTTCACTTATCTTTATCCCAGGTGTGAATTGTTCACAGGACTTAAAAGAAGGACGTGTCTGTGGAAAAGGCTCCGGCCAACCTAAACTCCTCCCTCATCAGGACACAGAAGAGCCGCTGAGGCAGCGCCTTGGAGTACGCTGCTGGTCGCGGCACACAGGTGCGCAACAAGATCTCCCGGCCTGCTGGAGGAGGGAAGTCTGGTACTCTGCTGCTTCCCCCAGTTTGCTTCTTGTCAGATCCCAAGTCCTCATCGACGGGCGCCAGAAGGGCAGCCTAAAAGGGCAAAGGTCAAATGTTAGCAAACAGCAACCGATTCTGAAGAAATGTGCTGTGTGATATTCAGAAGTACTGTAACCCGAGTCTCCCACAGAGACCTGATCCAGACTACAGCTCACAAACACAGCTCCTCTACTAACACCTCACTGCAGCTGCACGCTGCTGATCCTGTCTGTGATTAGAAATGATTTCAATAAAGTAAAACAGAGGCTCGTTTTCTATGAGCGTAAACAGGGATCTCTTTTTCAGTCTCAGTGTAACAAACGTGTTTACTGAATAAGTCTTTCAGTAAAAATGTTTTTGTTAATTCAGTAAAATCTGCAAAGATGACTTGTACTGTTGGCAGCAACAAACAGAGACAACAGAGTGTGGGACAGACAGGAAGTCAGGACACGTCTATGTGCTTCACAGTGGGACTAGAACATGAACATTTCTACACACACCACAGGCAGCAACTGTGCAAACCTCCACGTCACCAAAAACACCCTGCAGGTCCCATCAGAGCAACGGCAGAGAAAACAGATGAAAGGTCTGTTAGAGAGAAAAACGCTTCGCTGCTTTCTTACCTGTATGACACCAAAAGGGTTTTGTTTTTTTAATAATAAAGGCTTCATGTTTTACAGTTAAAGGTAAAGCTCATGCAAACATGCAGGCTTATTTGTCTGATCAATGCAAAAGTTCAAACATGTCTCTTTCAAGCCTCATTATCAGCTGAGATCATAGTAAAGACACAGACAGGATCCTGATCCATCTGTTCTTTATATAATTACTGTTTTTACTGTAATGTAGAATATCATGGACATAATACACAGACTGCAGCCTAAATACTGCTAAAAACAGCTCTTTTTATTTTTAAGGTTTCACGTATTAACCTTTTATTATAAAAGTCACCTGATCCTTAGCAGGTGTGTATACAGAAATACACCAGGTCATTATTTAAGCAAAGCGAAGCCAAACTGCTCCTGTGTGACAGATGAAGTCCACCTTTAAACAGCATTTAGATGCTGCTAATGAAACTCGATTAGTGGCAGCACTGGTCTGTGGGCTGGGGACACTGGTGCCACCAGTACAGCGCGCACTTTTCACAGCGCCACCATGTGGACCAAACTGTATTCTGGGTCAAACCTGATGTTTTATCATTTACACTGAACAAAAATATAAACGCAACACTTTTGCTTTTGCTCCTGTTTTCCATGAGCTGAACTCAGAGATATGAAACATTTTCTACAAACACAAAAGACCCGACACTCGCAAGCAATGTTCCCTCTAAGCTGCGCGCGTACACAATTGCGCACTGCTGGCACGGTCTCTGCACAGAAAATCTGCGTTGCGCGCACAAAAAAAAAAAAAAAAAATTCACCTGAATTGAAATTAAAATGAAAACTTTAACAATCCTGTTTTGCAGTGTTAGTCAGTGACTGGCTGCTCCCGTATAGGATTAGAACGAGGCCACCTTATCCCGTAGTCCAGCCAATCACGCGATTCACATTCGTATATACGCAGCTAATCAACGTCGCTGTCAGGCTCTGACGCGTCCTTATGCGCCGACACCGGTGTTTTAGCAAAGCGGCTGATGTGGAGTGAAGCCACGTTAATGACAACGTGTACAACCATTGGAGATGTGAGCAGGACCGACGGAACAACTGACGGGAAAAGTGTGGACTTTATACCAGTTTTTAAATTGTGTTGATCGGCCGCGTACAACCAGAGTTATGATAAAAATATCTGCAATGTTTGGTTTTCTTCCTGAATACTGTCGTTGTTTATATTTACTGCGGGAAGAAACGGTGAAAACGCCGTTTTATAAGGAAAACGCTCGAAAGCCTGTGAGCAAAAACAACACCCCACCACCCTTTCCTATTGGTGGAAAAATGTACCATGTGGACCAATCAAAAATTATATGGCAAGGGTTAGAAACGGGAGGAAGTTTTAGGAGTGACGGCGGTGCTTGGAGATGTGAGAGATTTGCGACGTTTAGCGCAAATCTTATGTAGTGAGTGTGTAGTGTAGTCAGCAGTTTTGTTGTGTGTGTCAGAACAATGAGGCGACTGCTGAATGTTACAGGTGTTACAGCAGTGATACATCTGCTGTTGTCCTGCAGGTATCAGGCTGTTGTTCTCCTTCATCTCATAGTGGACACAAATTATTTTTTGGAGTGGCACAAATAATTTGTGTGGCATCAGATTTGATGCAGAACAGCTGATTGTTCTGTAAATAGTTTGAACTGTTTAATTAAAAAACGCCTTGGCTACATTTTTAGGTAAACAGCTGCAAAAAACTTTGTTTGCATAACTCGGTTACTTTTTTGAAGAAGTAACTATATAATTAATTGCCCAACATTGGTCATTATATCCTGTATTTTGCAGACAGAGTTACAGACTCTCTCCCAGACCACAGACTCATAATACAAGTCAGAGCTTTATTAAAAAAAAAAGAAAGAAAGAAAGTTGTGTTTTCAAAATTAGAGTTATTTTTACTTCCAATAGTGTTAACATACTGCACAGGTCAGGAACAAGATTTTTTGTTACATTTTCATTGTAAGTGGGCTGAAGCAGTTAATTAAAAGTAGTCTAACATGCCACACCTGTGAGGTGTGGCATGTCAAGGTGCTGATTAGACAGCATGAATATTGCACAGGTGTGTCTGAGACTGCCCACAATAAAAGGCCACTCTGAAATATGCCGTACATGTGTAGCACAATGACACACATGTCGCAAAACCAGTCAGGATCCGGTTCAGCTCATGGAAACAAAAGTGTTGTGTTTATATTTGTGTTCAGTGTAACAAATACTGAGACGTCTAATAATGTTGTGTGTTGTTCATCTGAGGACGCTGCAGAGAACCAGATTATTTTTATTATCCTGTTTGTCTGTTATGTGAACCTTTAGAGGATGTACCTTATAATGACTGAGTGTGTTTATCGCACTATGTTAAATGTAACTGTGAGCGACACGAGGCTTACTGCTCATGGTTACCTCATCAGTGGTGAAGTCAGCCAGCTTGATGCAAGAAAGAGGAAGAACAAAAGGATGAAAGAGCAACACACAGATGAAAAACAAAAACAGACTTTCTAACCGACAGAGCTGAAATCTGAACATGTCACCAGCTGCAGGAGGCAACGCTCTGAACCACGTCGTTCCTCCTCCAGATGGAGCTTTTACTGCCTATAGTCTCTTGACATACAATGGTTGGATTGTCCTATGATACTGTATCAGCTGAGCCTCAAATTCTTATGATCTCGAGCTTCTTCAGTCTCAGTGAATCCTTAGTTGGCTCAGATGCATCATCTGGTGTTTGAGTGTAACAAGGTGGTTGTAACACAAAAGGTGTGTATGTGTTTGTGTAAACAGGTGAGTGTGGTTTGTAGTGTCCAACTAAAGCAGCGTGTCTAACCAACCACATCTCCAGGGCTGAATCAGGTGACCACGAGCCATCGCTCCACAGCTGCTGAGGGAGCTACAACCCTCATTCAGCCTTTCATAGACATACGGCAATGAACTGTATGAACAATAAACTTTATTCATACACACAAATCCCTTTAGGGTTGTGTCAGCGAGGGCAAACGTGCCACATCAAATACATGGAGCTACAAGCTGTGGTGACCCACTGTCAGTAAGGGAGCTTTATTACACACACACAGCATCAAATCATAACAACAGTTACCTCAAGCTACTTCTATGTTATAAGGCAAAGACCCTGCAGTTACACAGGGAAACATTAGGTGACCGTCTGTGAGCGACAGTGGGAACCAAAGCCTCTAACAAACATCCATCGATAGATGAGGGGCAGACGGGCTGAATGCAGAGAGGTCTACTAACACATGTTGAGTGAAGAAGAAACACCCAGTGCATTATGGGGAACTTAGACCTATAACTTAGACCTGTGTGCGCCTTAGCATATGCTACTTCCGGCGCATAGCGCTTAGTTTCCGGTGTGATATTCGCTCCTTGTTCACGGTCGGGTTTTTCAACCAAATGGACGAATCAAGTGGCAATTTACATTTTTCGAGATGTCGAATGTATCTGTAGATGATGTTGATCGACTTGTCGATATTTCCCCCCCGCGCCTCAGAGCAAACGAGAGAAAGGATTCAGATTTTATACTTCTCAGTATCTGTAAACAGCGCTCCCTCGTTTATCGCGGGAGTTACGTTCTAAAAATAACCTGCGATTGGTGAAATCTGAAGTAGCCAACTTTATTTTTCACAGTTATTATCAATGTTTTAAGGCTGTAAAACCCGTCACTACACACTTTATACACTCAGACCGACATGAACATTTTCACACGTTTCTCTCCTGTTTAAGCTCTCAAAGCTCAAACCTTCGTAGACAAATAAGTCCAGTATTACAGAAACCAAAGATCAAACCGTGTTTTCAGGTCCAGCACATGAGAACAGAGCAGCTGAGAGATAATTCAACATCAATGAATCATTAATGAATCAATGAATCAGCGATTCTGTACTGCACAGGAGAGACGGCACGGAGGAGATCAACAATAGTCTGAAGCCAATCAGGACGCAGAACACAAAGCGCTGTGCGCAAAAAAAAAAAAAAGCATGCAAACTTGCACAAAAAAAATGTGCGAAACAGCGAGGCCGCGTTATAGCGACAGACCAGACCAGCTGCACAACACAGACACTTCAAACCTGAGGACAAATCTAAGAGAACAGAAAAAGGAAAGGAAACTTAGCTTAGAACCATGCAGCGCTACAGGAGACGGCAGCACTGCAGAGGTGAGGACCAGCACCTGTTTGAAAGAGACAAATGCACACAAACACACACAACAACGAACGAGAAACAAACACAGAGAGAGGAAAAAGTGGTTATACAGAACTTGAGGACATTACCTACATGTAAATATCTAAATAATTATAAGTTTGTTGTGTTTTCTTTAACAATGTCAGAAGGAGAGAGGCACTGAGGCACCGTCTTCCGCCCCCCGACGCTCCTGCTGCGCCGCCTCCTTCTGACAGGAACTGCCTACAGAACAAGCATGAATGATGCCTGAGTGGACACACACAACTCACAAGTTCCTGGCTCTGTCAGCTCCTCTGCAGAGGGTTTCCCTAAGAAGGTGGACCTAGCAGGGTCACCGGGAGACGGGGAGCTGTGCCTCACGGCCCTCACTTCGTCGGAGAAACCCTCATGCAGAGTTCAGAAACTTCTGTGTTGAGTATGTCGCTGTGAGCCTCCACCATTTAACTAGTGGGTGCAGCCTGAACTGTCTAGAGACAGACCAGACCAGCTGCACAACACAGACACTTCCAACCTGAGGACAAATCTAAGAGAACAGAAAAAGGAAAGGAAACTTAGCTTAGAACCATGCAGCGCTACAGGAGACGGCAGCACTGCAGAGGTGAGGACCGGCACCTGTTTGAAAGAGACAAATGCACACAAAATAAGTGTTTGTTGTAGAATGTGCAGCATGAAAGTAGCATGCATGTTTTGCATAGAACTGTTTTATGCATCTGCATTTCACAAAGAATGACAAATTGGTATACGGGACAACAAATAAAATCTAATGTATAGAAAAAAGATAATAGGATATGCCCATGACAATAAGAATGATAAAGGACTTCACAAAGTCAATTTATTGCTAAAGTGTGATCTTAGAAAATTGCTATTGTGCACCACACTAAACAGAACAAATTCTGTCAAAACTTACTTTTGCAAGATCCCACAAATGTTTTGCAAGATCTTGAGAGTTTTTTTCTTTGCATTTATCATGCTTCCATCAATACCTGTAAAGCTGTACAGAGTACTGCAGCTGGTTGTTAATGAATGCAACAAAGACCACCAGATCAAAGTACACCTAGCCACGAGTGTTTCCCCTTCCACTGAGCACTATCTTCATCTCGCAAAATACATGTTCAAATTTTTTTTCTTCAATGTGCCTTGCGAGGCTCCATAACATACCTATCAATCTGTGAGCATTTCTCAGAGGCTGCAGCAACTGCAGCTTTTGAGGAAGTTGCAACAGCACATTTGTGAATTCTCACGCGTAGCCCTACAGGAACACCCACAGTTACAAATACCATAGCGACCAACATCAGTGCTACTACTGCCCACAGTTCATGTAAAGGAAACATAACGGTGTCATACAATAAACTACAGAATCAGCATTGTTGTCTGTGAAGGTTCTCAGTCATTCAGGTCATCGTAGTCAAAGGAGCTTGTAAAGAAAAGCGTCTGGACTTCTTTAAGTTGCTTGAAGACGTTTCACCTCTCATCCGAGAAGCTTCTTCACTTCATCAGCATTGTTGCACAACCGTGTATTCAATCTTGTTACCCTTCTTTAAAGTCCACCACCTGTGCTGCAAGTGAAGTTGAGGGCAACTGTGGCTCAGGGAGTTGGGAAGCACATCTGTAACCGGAAGGTTGCCGGTTCGATCCCTGGGCTCTCTGTCCTGGTCGTTGTGTCCTTGGGCAAGACACTTTACCCTACCGCCTACTGGTGATGGCGCGATATGGCAGCCTCGCTTCTGTCAGTCTGCCCCAGGGCAGCTGTGGCTACAACCGTAGTTGCCTTCACCAGTGACTGAATAGTGGCATTGTAAAGCGCTTTGGGTGCCTTGAAAAGCGCTATATAAATCCAGTCCATTATTAACACATTGGAAGTTGTGGCACTTCTCATTATTTGACGTGCACAGCCGCTCTGTGTGAGGGTCAAACATTTGTTTATTCAACACCTGTGAAGGTATCAGAAATCGGCTACTGAGAAAAAATGCATAGATAGCAAGAGAAGCAAATTAAAGCACTGCACGTGCTTTACGTGCTATGACATGCTGCACGTCATAAAACCCAGTTTCTTGATTAACATTTTTAAGAGTTAAGTTGTAATACTTTTGTGCATTATTAAAACAAATCCTAAAATTCTGTATCACTGTGCTGTTACGAGAAGGTAGCTTGAATGTAGGTATCTGGCCCTGTGTAAATCTTGAGCATGAGTGATGTTGTGGGACAGTGCACCAACTACACAGGTACAGTGGCGTGTCTAGAAAATTTTTGTTGGGGGGGCCAGGTAGGGGCACAGATTTGGAGAAGGGTGGCAGATTTAATTGGCAGATAATGTTTTAAAAAAAAATTCTACCAACCCTTAACCATAATTCAATAATCCTATAAACCTAATAACCAAATGCACTTTTAACTCTTATTAGAATGAGATTTTAACCACTACGGTGCAAAGTTTTTAGATACTGCGTTGATAAAGTACAAGAGATACAATCAGTGCTTTGTCAGTGTTTACTCAGCATTCAAGGACAGCAATATTTGCATAGTATTTTTACTGACATATACTGCACATATGTTTTGGGCAAAAACATTTTTGAATATTAAAATACGAACATTTGTAGCAAACAATTGACAAATTAGCCATTCCAATGCAAAACTTTCTCTGCCTGTTAAAAAAAGAAGATAATCTTCTCACAAACTGGTGTTTGATTTTGAAACAGGAAAAAAGTGGAGAAACAACTGAAAAGACTAATATTTGAATAAAACCTGAAAGCAAGTAAATGCTTTCTATGCTGCCTTATGGTAAACTTTGGTAATATTGATAAAGAACAACACTGGCTGATGATGAAATACATTCAGCTGGCATGGTGACACTGCCAGTATAACCTGCAGGGCTGGACTGGGACAGAAAATCGGGCATTTTGACTACAGACCGACCCACCAGGTATTAAAGCCATAAAGCCTTTGAATGAAAACAAACCCTGTTGTGACAGTGATGTACAGTCTTTTTGGTATATGTATGATTTCTATACATTTTACGTCAGATAAAAACTTTGGTTGTAAGATTTAGATAATTATTTAATAAAAGCTAGATATTTTAAATGAGAATAGGAAAGAAAAGTATTTCTTTGTGCCCCCTTTCCCTGTTAATGCCCTACCTGGCCCCCTGGCAAAACTTTGCTAGACCCGCCCCTGCACAGTTACCAGCTGTCAGCTACATAAAAAAGGATCCTGGTGGGTGGTCTTCACGTTTCCCTCTCACCAGATATCCAAACCGACATCATGACCAGCAGCTTTACAGCTGTGGCTCCAGCAAACATCAGCTGATACTAGAAATTAATATTAAATAAATTCTAACAACAGCCGATCAAGCTTAAACGTGCTGCTGTTGTTTAGCGCGACATCTGCTGGTTTCGTCTTTCTGGCGCAAAGTGGGCGATAAACAAACAAGAGAGAAAAGCCGATCAGCTGATCATCGATCAGTTTCATGATTGAAGTAGCAACAGGAGAGGGAGGATGAGAGAAGAGGCAGCTGTGCAGCGTAAAGACAGAATAAATCCAGCTTTGTGTCTTTTTCCATTCTAGCTGAAGTTCGGGACAAACTGCGTCTCTTCTCAGCTCAATACGAAACGTGTAATATTTTCTCTGATTGAGGGACCATTCCATTTTTTTAAGGAGCCGTTGGCAACTCTACTAACTAACCTTATGAATAAAATAAAGTTCACTATCAGTAACATCATAGCAACCGAACAGCTGTATAAAAACTCCAAGCTGGCTAGAACGCAGTATGAGTTATTGCAACTGACAGTAAAAAGTCAGCACAACGAAAATAAACTCCACCTAAACTTAGTTCATATCTGACCCAGATAGACTGCAGGTCATAACTTCTTACCTGAAGTTCAGTTCACCTGACACTCGGACTGGCGGCTGCCTCGGGGCTCTCCTCCTGCCTCCCCTTCCCTCATCCACCTGCTGCCTCTGTGGAAGCCCCGCCATAGCCACCACCAAACAACGGAGTTATTTCTACACATCGACCTGCATCTGGCCAATCCACCACCTCTCATTGTTCATTCCCTTACAAAAATAAATAAAAAATAAGTCAAATAAGCCCGATGGCCAGTCCAGCTATGTTAACCTGCAACCAAATCTGCAGCTCCATACAGCAATGTTACGACTTAGATTACATCTTATAACTCATAACTCTTATGTTAGCTCCCCTCTGTAGCATACTGTCTGAAATATTCCACGGCTGCAATAATTCTTTAAGTGTTATTTTTTCCTTGGTATTCTAATTTCGCCGAAGTTTACTAAACTCAACAAACTTAATATTACTTACCGGGACATTTATTCTGTCCTCATTTTCTTTCACCGAAAAATTGTTTCCTGCAGTGACGTCTTTCGTGCTTGGCTCTCCTACCTTTGCTAACGTGATGCACATAGCGCAGAAGCCGATGCTGCATTCACTTACACTCGGATATCTGAGCGTCACCGTGAAAACATAATCGGACATTTGATATTTGATTGAATTTTATTGTTTTGCCTTTGGGGTGGCACCTGGGGTGGCCAGTCTGGTTGGGGGGGTGGCCTGTGCCCCCCCAGGCCACCCCGCTGGACACGCCATTGACCATAGCCAAAGAAAGCTCGTTTATGACCAGCATCATGTAAATAAGCGCTCTGAACGTCAGCCACAAACGAAGCCGAAGAAAACGTTAGCATCATTTCCTGGTTGCTGTGCGACAAGCAACTGTAAAACTCGAAGCTCTGAACGCGGTCCTCTGTCATATAAATCTGCGAGTGGTCTCTGCGTGAGGCGAGCGGCTTTTCCCGGTGAGTGAGAGATTGAGCGTGAGGTCCGGAGAGCGCACAATGAATAAAAAGGGCTCTGAGAAAACACGCCATGTGGTAGCCTGGCTTAACAAAGCGGAGTGGGATCAGGTTCGGGACTACCTTTACTCGATGGACTCCTCTCTGCAGAGGTTTGCGTTAGAGAGGATATCGGCTTGGAGGGCCAGGTGCGCTGATAGTTTTCCCGTGGCCGTGGACTGCACAGCAGACCTCGTGCGCTGCCAGGTGCGGGACCGGTCCGGACAGCTTACCGGAGATGACTTGACCCTGATGTACGGGACGGCCCTGGTAAGATTTTTTAATCTTATCACGGAGCGCCAGCAGGGGAGAAAGGCCCCGCCGCTGAGGCAACTGGCTGGAAACTTGAACATCCCCGAGTGGGTGGTGGATCTGAGGCACGAAATCATGCATGGGACTCTTCCTTCTTTGAAATGGTGCCGAAAGGGATGTAAGGTGGTCCTGGAGTGGCTCCAGCAGGAGTTTTGGTCCAGACAGCTGGGAGGAGGCCCCGATGAGCAGCTCGTTGCCAGGCAGAAAGAAGTGGATGCCTGCAGAAACGCTCGGGAGCTGCTGATCTCTTTTGAGAAGGACCAGTACCAAGCTTTTGATGATGGGTCTCCTGAAGACAAGGGGAAGAGCTTGTGGCAGGCCCCCTTAGCAGACATGAGTTCGTTGCTGGGTGAGATCAAGCAGTTTGCACTGGGGTCCAGGGAGCTGTTGATTGATGTGCTGCTGGAAGACGGTTTTCTTGTTCCTACCATGGAGCAGCTGGAAGCATTAGGCTGTGCAACATCTGACAGTGCCAGTCCCACTGAGCCCAGAGTCCCACAAACCTTCCTGCGCTTTTGGCTGCCCCTGCTAAAGATGCTTAACTCTTCGTCTTTCATTCACCTCTTCCTGGAGAAGCTCTTTGTGGAACTGAAGCTGCTCAGCAAAGAGCCCAACGGTCACAGGTGTTTCTATATTTCTGCATGGATTTCAGAAGTCTTCCTCTGCAACAACAACAAATTTGAATATCATTTTGAGACAAGGTTGCAGAAGAAAGCCAGAATGAAGGACAGGATTTTCATCGACCGCATCAAGCTGAGGTGGCAGCAGCTTCTCTCTGCATGTCTGGATGCCCCCTGCATCAGCACACCTCACCTGATCCAGCTAGTCCTGGATGACATGGAGCATCCCCCCCCTCAGGAAACCAGAGAGAAGCTGTTCCAGCTCTGCTCCATCTACACACAGACAGAGCGCTCAGAGGCCAGCACACCTCTGCAGCAGCAGCAGCCCATATATACTGTGAGTATGCTGCTGGACCAGATGCAACACTCCTCACCGATGGACTCGGAGAGAAGTGAGGAGCGCAAATGGGCAGACGTGCAGGCTGAAAGAGCACTTGCCCTCAGACACGTAGCAGCATCCCCGGGGCCTCGGCTCCAGCCCGGCCAGCTGAGGGCCTCCTCTGGAGCAACAGCGAGCTCAACAAACTGAAATGTGGACTGAAGCTTTTTTAAGTTACTTGTGTTATTTTTGTTACTTGTGTTATTTTTTGTTTTATGTTAAGCACAAGATTGTTGTTGTTGTTGTCATTCCAGCCTCCGCTGACTCTTGTTGTGCTAGAAGCAGTTTTGAAGCAAAAATACAATATTCAGAAGACAAAATGTTGTGGAATTTTAACCATGAGCACAGTGCAGGTTCAGCAGTTGTGATTGTTTCTGTCCAGTCGAGCTCGTTAACTAAACATGTTGGCAGAAGCAGAAATAAAACTTTCAGAAGACAAAATGTTCTGATTTAAAGAAGGACCAAAGGAAGGAAAGCATAGGTTTTGATTAAGTCTGATAAACTAGAATTATAAGGTATTGTTACATTAAAAGGAGCAAAATGAAATAAAAAGGCTATATCAAAAACAGGTTATAACATAGGAAATGTGAGGTTTTAAAATGAAGTTAGTGTCAGCGTTTTAAGAGAGTGGTAAAATGATGAGTAACGTTGAAGAATATATATAAATACAAGTCTATAAGTCAAGAACATAATTAGGATAAGGCTTTTGATTAAAGAGTCCCAACTATGATAAGTTAGGGAGATGCAGGAAAAGGTGTTTTGTTTCCTTTGCAGAAGATCTCGGCGACCACAGGGGGTGAGGATCCTGGAGGCCCGAAGCCGGATGGACCACAAGAGAGGGTCAGAGCGAGGACACAATGTATTGCGACCTCTGGTGTACCAGAGGTCGAGAGAGGGAGTGTGGAGCAGGGAAATTATTTTACTGCTATTGTTAAATAATCGTCATCGTCACCATTGCATTAATAATATAATCTGCAGCATTGATATTGCATTCAGAGGTTTAAACAGTGTGTGTCTTTCAGAAAGACTAAGTTGCAGAAAGTTTGCATTAATGAAAGCAGAGTCTAAGTTATTCTGAGGAGCAGGTTAGACGAGGCTATTTGATGAGCCTCTGGTCTGGTGGAAGGTCAGAAGTGCAACGGGTGAGATGAGAGAGCATTTGAGGACGACATATACACACACACACTTAGTTAGAGAGAATCATTTATAGGTGAGAGGTTAGTTATGTTTACTCGCAACTGTGAAAGAGGAACAGTTTCTTGTTGTCTCGGCAAGAAAGAGGAAATACCTGGTGTGAATACGTATGAATGGACGGTGACTGGACGGACGAACTGAACTAAGGTTGGACCAACTGGACACTGAGGTAAAGACTGGACTAAGGCTAAGCACATGACTGATGACTGTTCTGTTTTAAGTTCATTTTCATGACATAGATTGGATCATGAGTGGGGAAAACTGAGCATTTTTAGTTTTGTACATTATTTTGACACATGAAATGTGTCAAAATAAAGGGGGGATTTAAGGTTTAAGTTGAAATGGGTTTAGGATCATTTTAGGACTTTTGGGGTGTTTGATGATTTAGATATGGTAAAACTGAGGCAGACATTGTTATTTTCATGTTTAAGTTGAAGGATTAAAATGAACTGAATCCTGGTTAGAAGATAAACTCTTTACACACATAAAGAGCATTTAGATTAAGTAAAGTTAATATAAAGGATAGAGCCCAGAACATGATATCTTGAACCAACTTTGAATAATTAAGGGAACATTAGATGAACACAGTAGATTAGTGAGGTGTACCAGAGAGAGAGGCTTTTTGTTTTCTATCCTTTACAGGAGAACATTCCAGTAACACAGCGACCACAGGGGTGGCAAGAATCTCCAGTTTCGCAAACAGGTCACATCTGGATTACACGCTGTGGACAGGGCGACCCCGGAGGCAAAGGTGGTGTGGCTGAAGGTGCTCAAACGCAAGTGGAAGGAGCCACGCTGGACTGGTCCATACGAGGTCGTTGCCAGGACAACTACAGCATTCCAACTGAAAGGGAAGGGCGACACCTGGTATCTCTGGTCGCAGTGTGCACCAGCACATGAGAGCTTGGTTGAGGAAGAGGCTTCAACCAACACAGGTGTCAACAAACAGAGGCAGAATAAACCCTCTCACCTGTGCAACAGGCCATTCAGTAGTCCACCTGGAAGGCTGAAGAAAGAAGAGCAGCAGCGGAGAAGGTCGTCACGCCATCAGAAAGGGGCAGTGATAAGTTAAAGGCTCCACAAAGAGGGGAGTTTCAGTCCAGAATCTAAAATCTATATAACAAGTCTAGAATACAAAGTTTATATAACATGATGCAAACAACCGAATCAGAGACACGTAATGGGAAGAAACGTATTAAAATGTTCCTTACAACTACATGTGTATTATATGCGATAATAGTAACCATGGCTCTGTTGTCTTTTGTCTGTATTTTGCAAGGCACTCCGGACCCCTTGTCTGAACACGGAGGCCAGTCCAGCCCAGCAGTTCCTGAGACTGTAGGTCCTAAAACAGGATCGCTAGAAAGACAAAAGCGCGAGGGGTCAGGTAAAGGTGATGAATGTCTCAGCAGAAATAATGGCATAGAGTTGAACTATGTTAAAGGGTCTACCAGCTCATTCATGTTAGATTTGTGTGACGTCATTAAATGTACAGGAGCCAGTAGTAGATGGAAAGTGTCAGACAACAGTGGGACCATTTATGCCAAAACAAGATAACTATGCATGTTTTAAGTTCTCTACTGATAATGAAAAGTACAAGGTGGGAGAGATCGATCCAACTTGGTGTGCCGTCACACTTCAGGGACGAACCACCAACAATGTAAGCGGCCCTAGCACGGTAATTGGAACCTGGGCAGGAAGTGGGCTCTATTATTATTGTGGGGAAAATACTCTGTTGGTTCATGTTCCTATAGGAAGCGTAGGGACATGTGCGATGGTGCGATTAGGAGCTCCACTCATGCTGATTGGGAATCAGGTAAAGGCTATTCCACAACGCAACACACGTACTCTAGCCGCCAGACGTCTGAGACATGTTTTGGTCAAAAGAGGGACCCAAGGTACACATGCTTATGATCCTCGCCTGAACTCGCCTAGGGGAGTTCCAGACGAATATAAGCTGGTGAATCCGATAGCTGCAGGATTTGAGAGTATATTCCTTTGGGTAACACCTAATAAGAATGTTGACCGCATTAACTATGTTCATTACAATCTGCTGAGACTTTCTAACCTAACCAGGGACGCCATGATGGGGTTCGCAGAACAATTGGGTCCAAGTTCTCTGATGGGAGTTCAAAATAGGATGGCGCTTGACATGTTATTGGCAGAGAGGGGAGGTGTGTGCTCGATGTTTGGAGATATGTGCTGCACGTATATCCCCAATAATACTGCCCCAGGTGGCTCAGTAACCCGAGCTCTGCAGGGCCTGAAAACTTTGTCTAAAACCATGCATGAGCACTCAGGGGCCTGTTCTTCGTACCGCGCTAAGTGAGTTAGCTGGATGAGATTGTTGACGATTTCGCGTGATCCTGGATCGTTCGGTTCCCCGAAGCCCATCCGGGACTTGCTGTCATAGCAACAGAGCCGTAAGCCTAAACCTGCTGGGGAGCAGGTTTACTTTATGTAAACAGGATTAGATCGCGGCCACGCAGGTATGTCCGCGTCATTCATACGAAAGCAACAGCGATATTCCACCACTGTTTCACCATAAATAAATAACATCAATGTAACTAAAGATAATGCAGCACTTGATCCTTTTATTGATTTCACACAGATACATACAGGTCATTCCCTAAAAAAGGGAAATGTACTATTAACATTCTATTACATGTATGTGATTATTACAGATGTAATTCATATTTCAGAGTAGTAATTGTAAATTACTTCGTGTAATCAAGATGAGAGACCACGGCTATAAAAGCGAAGGTGGATTTGGGAAGTCTGTCGCAGTCATATCCTGTCCGTTTACGCGAGCAACCCATTGCGGAAGGTGCAAGATTGATAAGGAGAGTCCTCAGAATTCAGCGTATATTGCGGGACAGACAGGATCCTTTAGCTCAGCGCGACAGTGTGCTCATAGAGAGATATCGATTTTCCCGTGAGGGTATTATTTACTTAACCAACTTGTTGACGAGGGGGTGCAGGACCACCACCTGTCTTTTTTTTTGCTCTGCCCTTTTCTTGGTTGCTGTTATGAACAAACAAACAGAGTATTCCAGGGTCTCTTTCCAAGAGACGACAAGCAATATAAGTGATAAATATTACCATTCTGTAGAATATTCTTATATTTCACTTTTACTTGTTCCCATGTTCTAGTGGGTCCTGTTGTGGCTCTAATGTGAAAGAGGATATAATATAACAATATAATATAATGTAATATAATATTGGATAATATAGTGTAATATAATAAATCTACCCTACCGCCTACTGGTGTTGGCCAGAGGGGCCGATGGCGCAATATGGCAGCCTGGCTTCTGTCAGTCTGCCCCAGGGCAGCTGTGGCTACAACCGTAGCTGCCTCCACCAGTGTGTGAATGTGAGAGTGAATGAATAGTGGCATTGTAAAGCGCTTTGGGTGCCTTGAAAAGCGCTATATAAATCCACTCCATTATTATTGTTATTATTGAATTACTTACGAGTTTGATTTGTCAGCAACTTTCTGCCAGCCCTCTCTCCTTGCTTTTGCAGCCTTTGCAGTGTTCCCTTGCGTTTTAATTCAACTCTGAAACTCCTGAAATCCCTCACTCAAGAGTTCTTGCTCTGCTGCCGAAAAATACCGAGCGCGCTCCTTCGACATTTTCGCCGACCAATCAAAGGGTTGCCGATCAATGTTTCTACTATCGATGCGTAGCCCCTGTTGGGCCACCCAGTGATCTCACATTACTTCATCCAGCTATACTAATCGTCAACAACAGGTGTGTTCGGGGAACCGGAATAGCGAGCTCAGAGTTAGCGCGATGATTTGGTCTTGGATGTTTCATTTGATCTTGGATGTAGTAAGCGACGTACGAAGCACAGGGCCCAGGTATTGAAAACCCGCTGGCATCCTGGATGACATCTGTGTTTGGACAATGGTGTGGCTATATCAGTGATGTGCTCATTGGCTGTATTTTTGGGAATATTGGTCATCGCTGGTTGTTGTATCATTCCTTGTGTCAGAGGATTGTTGGTAAAGATAGTGGCGAGGGTTACGAACCCTGGCTGGGTTGAGGGCATCTACCAGATGAACCTGGAACCCATAGAGTGGGGCAGGGAGTGATACAACATGAAGTATGGTGACATTCCTGTGGGAATGTCAAAAGAGGGAATGTTGGGATTCAGAGATTCTTTTATTACTACCATATAATTTGCCTTATGAAGAATGTATTAATAACATGTTTCACAGTATCACTTATCAGTAATATTTCTTACAGGGTTTATATTGCATTGAATATGTCTGTCATCACATTGACCTTTCTATTTTATAGGTTGAGTTCATTTTATACACAATGCATAAATGTGCTTGGTTAAGAGTTGATGTTCCAGTCTAGAAGGTTTTAAGCTTCACTGGTGAGAGTGTCCAGATGATACATGTTGAGGGGAGATGAGAACATAGCAGGTTAATTGCATGCATGCTTACAATACACATAGTCAGGTTTGAGTGAAGGCCTAAGCGTCTTCTACTCCAGTCTGAGACTGGCTGCTAAAGTACTTTACTTAGTGATTAATGACGAGGGTCCAATTATTAGCTCTCAGAAATGCTAAGACCTGAAGTTATTACCTTAAAAGGCAAGTAATGAAGAAAGGAGAAGTTATATGTCAGTTTATAGTTATTAAAAGTATATGTGATGTACCCTTGTTTGCACGAATTGAACTTTTGTCCATCTGTCACCCTGTATTTTTGAACTGTATTGACGTAGGTGTGATATGTTATCCTATAAAACCAGAACCCAGTGTATTTTTGTCAGAGCAACCCATTCTGTATGCTGACGGTTGGTTGTTCTCCTGTGATAATAAAACTCATCGTTTGATTGCACTTTTCCGGAGCCTCCGTTGTTTTTTGTCTGGTCTGAAGTTGATCGATTTCGCAACAGTATGCACAAATATGACCCAAGATGGGACTCGCCAACCTGGATTGACTCAATAGGAGTTCCCAGGGGAGTTCCAGATGAGTATAAGTTAGTTAATCAGATAGCGGCCGGCTTTGAAAGTGTGTTTCTATGGATAACTCCGAATAAAAATGTCGATCGCATTAACTATGTCCATTATAATGTGTTGAGACTCTCTAATCTCACTAGGGACGCGGTAGAAGGCCTTGCGGAACAATTAGGCCCGACGTCGTTAATGGGAATCCAGAATCGAATGGCCCTGGACATGTTGTTGGCTGAGAAAGGTGGTGTCTGTGCCATGTTTGGGGACATGTGTTGCACGTTCATACCCAACAATACTGCACCAGACGGTACGGTTACTAGGGCGCTTGAGAGTCTGAAAATGTTATCTAAAACCATGCATGAGCAATCAGGTGTGAACACTGGACCGGGAGACTGGTTCACGTCTGTCTTTGGGCAATGGAAGAGTGTTGTTATGTCTGCCATGTTTTCTTTTGTTGTTTTTCTTGTCATATTGATGATTGGATGTTGTCTCATCCCTCTGGTCCGGCGGCTTTTAGTAAAGATGCTGGAGAGAGCCCTGAGCTCAGGCTCAGCAGGTTCAGCTGCGCCGGAGTCCATGATGCCTTTGAGGGAGATTGTAGGCTGGACGGAGGAGTGAGACAAATCCTGGTGTAAGTTGGGCTCGCAAGCGAGCCCAAGAGGAGGAGTTGTCAAGAAAAACATGTAATTTCACTGCCATTATTTCATTATTATTTCATTAGTCTGCATCACTTAGTATCAGTTGATCATCACCATTATCATGTATCATTTATCATTTAGTAAATCTGCTTAATCTTGTATTCCAGAGCACGCAGAATAAGACACATTCCTCTGTAATATTCTATTATGCAAAAACCACCAGCATCTCTGTGGCTCCAGGCGGCCCAAAGTAAAGTCAGATGAGGACAGCGACCTTTTGTTGGCCTGGACAGACAATCTCACAAACTGCACACTCGGACACACAATTGTTTAGACCAGATGTTTTCCCTCATCCATATCTGGGAACATAAAGCCTGAGAAAGTGTTAGGTTTCTGAGAAGCTGAGTTCTAGGAAATGTTCTGACGTCATATTAGGCTATAAAGCTTTCTGTAACGAGCAGAGAAGATCGAAGACCGGCTTCCCACACTGTATAACTGTGTGTGTTTAATAAATCACTTTTTGGACACTTCTGGGGACTCTGTCTGTGCTTATTTTTCCTTCCAAATAAAAAGAACCTTTACAAAAGAACTGTGCATTTCGTGTTGTTAAGACTGTTTCATCTGGGACCATTTTGCAATCTAACGCAAGCTTAATTAAGGATTCTGTTTGTTTTATTCCTTCTAAGCCCAAATGAATTTCTTGTGAATCTGTCTACTGTGAGCCTGGTGATTTTGTTACTGATGCCTGACTGCCAACTGTATAAAACAAAAAACTACACACAATATTCGAAGCACATAGCGCACAGTCGTAAATTCACCCTAATTTTGGTATGATCTGAGCTCAGGCACTGGGTGACTGAGCATAGCACTTACGCATGTGAGCGAGGGGGGAGAAACTGCTGCAGGAGAAGCGTAGACAGGCAGACAGAGGAGAGCTTAAGTTTGACCAGGTACCAAAGCAAATCATTCATACTGTACAAATAATGTAAATATGACGGTGTATCACAAAAGATTGATATCAAACTGATCACTTGACCCATATTACGTTACTTGCTCTTGGAGTGAATCAACAAATGGGGAAATGAAAATCCGAACAACAACAATGATGTTTTTTTAGAGAGTCTTAGCTTACATGTGTGTTTATTTCATATTTTCAGTTGTTTCCCTCCACGGCTAAACAAAGCACTGTAATCGGTTTCAGTTATGTACTGATGAACACAACAATTGACATAAGTGGCTTCTTTCAAAGAAAAAACTCAGGTAGATTTTATTTTATATATTATGCTTTGTATGTTGTTCAGTATATTTCTATGCAAAACAAGAGGAATTTCAATACACAGCAGTATATTCACAGCTGAAACCAGATATTTACATACACTTTAGGGAAAAAACATAAAAACATTTTTTTTTCTGTTAAACATCAATTTAGAGTGAACTTGCAACTAGAAGATCACTGGCTGCTCTCTGCCCAGCATGGAGGTCACTGCAAACTCTCGGTACCTCAGCAGAGCTGGCAATATCATCAAGGACTACTCTCATCCCAGCAACCAACTGTTTGAACTATTACCGCCAGGCCGACGGTACAGGTCACATAAAACCAGGACAAACAGATTCAGGGATAGCTTCTTTCCCAGAGCTATCACCGTAGTAAATAAGAACAAAAACAATTGAACCTATTCCATACCGTCACTGTCATTATATTATGCTGCTATTCATACTGTCATTATATTAATGCTGCTATCCTGTATATATTGTACAAACTATTGTTTGAGTACTTACGATTGTTTTTTTGTACTTTTTATATTTTACATTTATATTTATTATTGAAACTTGCACCAAGGGAGTGGCACTCCAATTTCGTTGTACTCTGTACAATGACAATAAAGGCTATTCTAACTTGTTTTGTTTTAGATAAATAAATATTGAAATATCTTTTGAATTAGTTAAATGTCAGAATATAGAGAGAGAGAGAGCTGTCTATTATTTATCACTTTCATCAAATTTAGGAGTACATATACACTAAGTTTATTGTTAATTAAGAAGAAAACTGCAGATGATTGCATTCTGATCTTAAGCAGCCTCTGATAGGTTAGTAGAGTCGGATTTTTTAGTAGAGTCCTCTGTCCTCTGCTGGATGTGTTGGAGAACACTTTCAGCCCTCTGAGGACTGCATACCACTGCCTGAGCCAAGCCAATGTGCCACTAAGCTCCAGCCAGTGTCCACACTGCCAGAGGTCTCCACACATGCTGGTTCGGTGTCTGTCTCCGCTGAAGGGTCAGAGGAACCCGTTTGAGCTGTCTGTCTCGGCTGGAGGGCCCAAGGGGCCCATTCAGCCACCTGTCTATGCTGAAGGGTCAGAGACCTGTTCGGCCTCCTGTCTCCTTTATAGTCGAAAAAGATGTGCTCCTGGTGCACTGGCCATTGCTGCTACTCAAATCGAGCGTGGACCTGGACCTCCAGCAGGCCCCGGGGACCTACGTCACACCTTGCTCTTGTCTCCCTTACAGCTGAAAAAGGTCCATGCTTGTGCCCTGGCCCTTCTGAAATTCCCTCTCCATTTAGCCGAGGCAGTGAGTCGGCCTCCTGTCTCCCTTACGGTCGAAAAAGATGTGCTCCTGGGCGCACTGGCCCTGCTGCTACTCACATCGGGCATGGCCCTTGCCCTCCAGCAGGCCCCGGGGACCCACATCCTCCCCTGCTCTACTCCCCCACTAGCTTCTTCTCCTGCAGTTACCCTCCACCACATATCCAGCACATATCCAGCACATATCCAGCTAACCCTAACCCACTACAATTCGTCCTGATTGTAGCACAAGTGGAACCAATAAGCAGGATTCATTGGCAAGCAGACAACCAGTTCCAACTACTGGGAAGAACCAGTGCGATGCATTTTGTGGTACGCGTCGTGGTAGCTCCTGCTAGGATTTAGGACAGACCTGAGGCTGATGAGAAGGATCTGGGTGTTGCAGGGCCGTCCTGGCTGACACGGCGCTGCGTGAAGCTCTGGGATGCTGCCTCTGGACTGGCACACTGGGGTGGTGGTTCCCCTGTTTAAAGACCTAGACCTGAGCGTGTGCTCCAACTGTCACACTCCTCAGCCTCCTCTATGCCAGGGTGTGTCTGTCAGTCAGGCCTCTGATTCAGGAGGAAGCAGTTTGTGTCCTGGTCATGATCACTGGAGCAGCTTGTTATCCTCTCGACTGCAGGGTCTGTGGGAGTTTGCACAACCAGTCTACATGTGGTTTGTGAGGCTTCTACTTTTGTAGGATCTTCATCTTACAGTACAAAGAGCCTTTGCTGCAGCTGTTGTTGTGTTTTGGCGCCTCATGGATAACTTTTCATGTCATTTGAGTTTCAGGCTTGTTGGTGTTGCTGAGCTGTGTGCATCGTCTGCGTGGGTGTCAGCATAATGGGGCTCATATTAAAATGACTTTACAGTCACAGAGAAAAACTTTAAAACACAAAATCAACACTTTGAACCATCGTGGAAACTACGTGTCCTTACTTGTCATCAAATGATGAGTGTGCGTCCTCACCAGGTGTCACAATCATGTGTATTAAAACGTGTGTAACTGTTAAACAGCAAAATGTGTTAAAGCTGAAAGTCTGACTGTTCAAAGGTGAAACTACAAACACTTGTACATATACAGCTCCCTCCATAATGGCCTGAGGAAAACCAAAGACCTGATGTGATTTCATGTTTTCTTTGTATCACAGTTTAAAAGTTTGTGGTTCTGTTCTCAGACCTTTGTCACTCACATGTTGTGCATCAGCTGTTTATGTCACTGTGCAGCCAAACTAACTCCCCTCATGTGTTTCCTTTGCAGCTGCTCCTCTGGATAGCATTGAGTCCCTGGCTGCCTACTACGTGAGCTGCGTCAGGCAGGTGCAGCCGGACGGCCCGTACAGAGTCGCTGGATATTCTTCTGGTGCCTGTGTAGCATTTGAAATGTGCTCTCAGCTGCAGACCCAGAATCAGCCTGTGGAGTTCCTGTTTCTCTTTGATGGCTCACATTCATATGTGGCAGCGTACACACAGGTCAGAGAAACACTCGCGCATCTTTATTTCATGTATATGCTGTATAGCGTGTGTGATGTTGGTTTTGAAGGATGAGCTCTGGTCACATGATCTGCATGTGAACAGGTTTAACTGTGTTTTTGATTTGCAGAGCTACAGAGCCAAGCTAACACCCGGCAACGAGTCTGAGGCTGAGACTGAAGCCTTGTGTGCCTTCATCCAGCAGTTCACTGGCATTGAATACAACAAGGTATACTGTCTCTGACCCACAGGTTCACACACAAGTATTCCTTTATGTGGCATCAGCGTTAAAGGCCACACAACCTGAGCTTTTGCCTCACGGCGCCTGTAAGGTAAAGATGGTGACTGTAACACAGTCTGGAGCTGCTGTTCCAGCACAGTCTGTGTGTGGTGCAGGTTTGACTCAACAATGATGTGATGTTTGGAGCTGTTATGGAGACTAAAGTAAAACATGCGGTTAAATCAAACCTTCGTACAGTTTCTCACTGAAAGCTGACATTTGTAACTCCTGAATATCAAAACATCTTCATTTTGCATTTTCATATACATAAGATCTGTGATGTTCATTAATTATGTGTCACTTACTTTTCTGAAAACAACAATATCTCCGCGAGCACGCGGTAACGTTTGCTATGAACTTACAGTCGTCTCCATGGTTACATCCTACAGCTTTTGGAGACTCTGCTCCCGCTGTCAGACCTGAATGCACGCGTCAGTGTGGCCGTGGACCTAATCACCTCCGCTCACAAGGACATCGACCGAGACTCACTGCACTTTGCAGCCTCCGCCTTCTACTACAAGCTAAAGGCTGCTGATGCATATGTACCTACTGCAAAATACCACGGCAGCGTGAAGCTGCTGCGCGCCGAAACCAGCAGCGAATATGAGCAAAACCTGGGAGCTGACTATAAGCTCAGCGAGGTACCGATGCACATTTACATCAGTCTGTAGTACTTATCTTCACTGTGCGTGTGTGCGCTTGTGTGTGTTTCTATAAACTCTGTCTGAGCCTTCCAATGTTCAAACTGTGTACTGCGTCTTTCTTCAGGTCTGTGATGGCGAGGTGTCGGTCCACGTCATCAAGGGAGATCACCACACTTTCCTAGAAGGCGCGGGGGCGGAGTCTATCAAGAACATCATTCATAACTCGCTGGCTGAGCGAGCTGTCAAACCAAGGGAGGGTTAAACATCCACCGTCTCTTCACCCTAATTCCTCAGCTTTCCCCAAACTAGACTGTAAATGTGTCGTTATAGGAAGTGTTTGCACTGCTTATGTTTACACGCTACTGTTATCCTAATATCCCAAATGTTAATGGTTAGTGAACCAGTCGACATCCCATCATCTCACAGCTCCATCGATTCCAACTGCAAGTTTTGTTTTTTGTTGCCATATGTTGTTGTTTGCAGAAGTTCATCCCACAACAAAATAACATGGTTAAAAAATTAATGTAACAAAGTAACAAACACTGACACATTGATTGAATCCTGAATTACATAACATCACTCAAATTGGTGTTTCTGCTCATGCAGACATCAGTAGACAGGCAAACGCGCTGCGACCAGCCTGATGAGCGACTGTGGAGGGAGGGCTGACCCTGCAGCCGTGTTTCTGCACACTAACTACTCGTAACACAAGTTGGAGGCATTTCTTTATTTTGTGATATTTGTTTACTTTTCAGTCATGTGACCACACAGTCATCAGTTACAGTGGCAACCAGCAAATGTTTACGTTGTCAATAAGTTCACAACAAATTAAGTGTTTCATAAACTGTGTTTTAACAATGACACTCGTGTTACTGTAATTTACAGACCAGTTATTTCACTAATTCAGAAGAAAAACTGCTTCTCTTCATGATGGACTGTGTCAAACACACGCTGTTGTTCTGACAGACGCCTGTGACAGAGGCGTCGCTAAGGACCAAATGTGTCTCTTCAGAGGTTAATCAGAGATGTGAATGATCACTGTAACAGTGAGATCATATTTACTGATGTAACCTCTGAGAAACTGTTTCCTTTTAAAGGCTTTGGTCCAGAGATCTAAAACCTCAGCAAATAATCCAAACCTGAGTACAACAGCTGGCCTGAGACCTGTGATTGGGTCAGTGAAGGAAGCTGCTGATTGGAGATGAATGTGCTGAGGAGTCACAGTACGATGGACGTGACAATAAAGGCCTCTGTGTTTTATTGTAACATTTCTGTTATGTTTTGTAGGACTAATAAGGGCCTCAACAGTCGCTCAGTGTTTTCCTTCATTGTAACGAGCCTGTCCCGTTGGATCTATGATTCCTGTGCTTTTGTTGTCGTTACTATTTCTGATCATTTATCTTGTAAATATAGTTTTTGGGTTTTGTTTTTTAGAGGATGGGTCAGTTTATCAGGGACTGAAACACAAATCCTGTTGGCCCAGAAAATTCTTAGTCGCTGTTGGCGCCACCCGACCGTTTAGTTCAGACCATTAAAGTAACGACTGGTTCTATATGACACTTTTCTACATGCAACAAAGGTGGTGATGGAAGGAGGAGAACAAACTTTTTTGTCTGTATTTAATAGCACAATGAAGACCAGACAGCAAAGCAGGGAGGGAGAAATAAAGGGCCTCAGGTCAGAGTTGAACCCGGCCGCAGCATTTACCCCATGACCAGGTGACGTGGTCACCCGCCCGACCCTTACGCACAGCAGTATTTCACTTCAGCTACCAGGAGTATGTGGGTCGAGCATGCAGACTGAACTTTAGCTGCATGTTAGAAAGCCGAGTTTATGAATGAAGGCTAGAACAAATGTCCCGGCTGAAGGAGGAGGGGCTGCAGAGGTGTATAAACACAGGTGGGCGGGGCAGGGCTAGTGTGCAGGATGACTCAGTGACCTACACTGACCCGTGTTGGTGAACATTTTGTTAAAGTTAAATGTTTTCAAGCTGACAAGTAAATTATCCAGCGAGCTAAGTTGAGCTGACCGACGTGCAGTAAGGTTTTCATGCTCTTCACTAACAGCTGATCGCTGAGAATATATCAACAGTAATAATGTCCTGTAATTCCCACGGCTCTGTATGTCACACCTGCGTATGCTTCCCCATCACATTCATCACCTGTTCCTCTGGTGTCTCTGATTGGAGCACGCAGGTGTGTGGAGCAGAGTGAAATCACACACCTAATGCTGTTTTATTCAACCTGGATCTTGGAAGTTTTGATTAACATCAGTGTCAAACATGAACTAACTCTTTGTCCCCTTCAACATTACATGTTGTTTTTTGAAGTAACAGGTTCAGTGATCTTAAAAGGCTGCGGTAACGTGTCGCTGATAAAACACTGAGTCATTTTCAAATTATTCACTTTAGTTCAATTCAGCTTTATTGTTTTATGTGAAAGTCTCCATCCTGTGTCCTTCACTTATCTTTATCCCAGGTGTGAATTGTTCACAGGACTTAAAAGAAGGACGTGTCTGTGGAAAAGGCTCCGGCCAACCTAAACTCCTCCCTCATCAGGACACAGAAGAGCCGCTGAGGCAGCGCCTTGGAGTACGCTGCTGGTCGCGGCACACAGGTGCGCAACAAGATCTCCCGGCCTGCTGGAGGAGGGAAGTCTGGTACTCTGCTGCTTCCCCCAGTTTGCTTCTTGTCAGATCCCAAGTCCTCATCGACGGGCGCCAGAAGGGCAGCCTAAAAGGGCAAAGGTCAAATGTTAGCAAACAGCAACCGATTCTGAAGAAATGTGCTGTGTGATATTCAGAAGTACTGTAACCCGAGTCTCCCACAGAGACCTGATCCAGACTACAGCTCACAAACACAGCTCCTCTACTAACACCTCACTGCAGCTGCACGCTGCTGATCCTGTCTGTGATTAGAAATGATTTCAATAAAGTAAAACAGAGGCTCGTTTTCTATGAGCGCAAACAGGGATCTCTTTTTCAGTCTCAGTGTAACAAACGTGTTTACTGAATAAGTCTTTCAGTAAAAATGTTTTTGTTAATTCAGTAAAATCTGCAAAGATGACTTGTACTGTTGGCAGCAACAAACAGAGACAACAGAGTGTGGGACAGACAGGAAGTCAGGACACGTCTATGTGCTTCACAGTGGGACTAGAACATGAACATTTCTACACACACCACAGGCAGCAACTGTGCAAACCTCCCCGTCACCAAAAACACCCTGCAGGTCCCATCAGAGCAACGGCAGAGAAAACAGATGAAAGGTCTGTTAGAGAGAAAAACGCTTCGCTGCTTTCTTACCTGTATGACACCAAAAGGGTTTTGTTTTTTTAATAATAAAGGCTTCATGTTTTACAGTTAAAGGTAAAGCTCATGCAAACATGCAGGCTTATTTGTCTGATCAATGCAAAAGTTCAAACATGTCTCTTTCAAGCCTCATTATCAGCTGAGATCATAGTAAAGACACAGACAGGATCCTGATCCATCTGTTCTTTATATAATTACTGTTTTTACTGTAATGTAGAATATCATGGACATAATACACAGACTGCAGCCTAAATACTGCTAAAAACAGCCCTTTTTATTTTTAAGGTTTTACGTATTAACCTTTTATTATAAAAGTCACCTGATCCTTAGCAGGTGTGTATACAGAAATACACCAGGTCATTATTTAAGCAAAGCGAAGCCAAACTGCTCCTGTGTGACAGATGAAGTCCACCTTTAAACAGCATTTAGATGCTGCTAATGAAACTCGATTAGTGGCAGCACTGGTCTGTGGGCTGGGGACACTGGTGCCACCAGTACAGCGCGCACTTTTCACAGCGCCACCATGTGGACCAAACTGTATTCTGGGTCAAACCTGATGTTTTATCATTTACACTGAACAAAAATATAAACGCAACACTTTTGCTTTTGCTCCTGTTTTCCATGAGCTGAACTCAGAGATATGAAACATTTTCTACAAACACAAAAGACCCGACACTCGCAAGCAATGTTCCCTCTAAGCTGCGCGCGTACACAATTGCGCACTGCTGGCACGGTCTCTGCACAGAAAATCTGCGTTGCGCGCACAAAAAAAAAAAAAAAAAAAAAAAAAAAAAAATTCACCTGAATTGAAATTAAAATGAAAACTTTAACAATCCTGTTTTGCAGTGTTAGTCAGTGACTGGCTGCTCCCGTATAGGATTAGAACGAGGCCACCTTATCCCGTAGTCCAGCCAATCACGCGATTCACATTCGTATATACGCAGCTAATCAACGTCGCTGTCAGGCTCTGACGCGTCCTTATGCGCCGACACCGGTGTTTTAGCAAAGCGGCTGATGTGGAGTGAAGCCACGTTAATGACAACGTGTACAACCATTGGAGATGTGAGCAGGACCGACGGAACAACTGACGGGAAAAGTGTGGACTTTATACCAGTTTTTAAATTGTGTTGATCGGCCGCGTACAACCAGAGTTATGATAAAAATATCTGCAATGTTTGGTTTTCTTCCTGAATACTGTCGTTGTTTATATTTACTGCGGGAAGAAACGGTGAAAACGCCGTTTTATAAGGAAAACGCTCGAAAGCCTGTGAGCAAAAACAACACCCCACCACCCTTTCCTATTGGTGGAAAAATGTACCATGTGGACCAATCAAAAATTATATGGCAAGGGTTAGAAACGGGAGGAAGTTTTAGGAGTGACGGCGGTGCTTGGAGATGTGAGAGATTTGCGACGTTTAGCGCAAATCTTATGTAGTGAGTGTGTAGTGTAGTCAGCAGTTTTGTTGTGTGTGTCAGAACAATGAGGCGACTGCTGAATGTTACAGGTGTTACAGCAGTGATACATCTGCTGTTGTCCTGCAGGTATCAGGCTGTTGTTCTCCTTCATCTCATAGTGGACACAAATTATTTTTTGGAGTGGCACAAATAATTTGTGTGGCATCAGATTTGATGCAGAACAGCTGATTGTTCTGTAAATAGTTTGAACTGTTTAATTAAAAAACGCCTTGGCTACATTTTTAGGTAAACAGCTGCAAAAAACTTTGTTTGCATAACTCGGTTACTTTTTTGAAGAAGTAACTATATAATTAATTGCCCAACATTGGTCATTATATCCTGTATTTTGCAGACAGAGTTACAGACTCTCTCCCAGACCACAGACTCATAATACAAGTCAGAGCTTTATTAAAAAAAAAAGAAAGAAAGAAAGTTGTGTTTTCAAAATTAGAGTTATTTTTTACTTCCAATAGTGTTAACATACTGCACAGGTCAGGAACAAGATTTTTTGTTACATTTTCATTGTAAGTGGGCTGAAGCAGTTAATTAAAAGTAGTCTAACATGCCACACCTGTGAGGTGTGGCATGTCAAGGTGCTGATTAGACAGCATGAATATTGCACAGGTGTGTCTGAGACTGCCCACAATAAAAGGCCACTCTGAAATATGCCGTACATGTGTAGCACAATGACACACATGTCGCAAAACCAGTCAGGATCCGGTTCAGCTCATGGAAACAAAAGTGTTGTGTTTATATTTGTGTTCAGTGTAACAAATACTGAGACGTCTAATAATGTTGTGTGTTGTTCATCTGAGGACGCTGCAGAGAACCAGATTATTTTTATTATCCTGTTTGTCTGTTATGTGAACCTTTAGAGGATGTACCTTATAAAGACTGAGTGCGTTTATCGCACTATGTTAAATGTAACTGTGAGCGACACGAGGCTTACTGCTCATGGTTACCTCATCAGTGGTGAAGTCAGCCAGCTTGATGCAAGAAAGAGGAAGAACAAAAGGATGAAAGAGCAACACACAGATGAAAAACAAAAACAGACTTTCTAACCGACAGAGCTGAAATCTGAACATGTCACCAGCTGCAGGAGGCAACGCTCTGAACCACGTCGTTCCTCCTCCAGATGGAGCTTTTACTGCCTATAGTCTCTTGACATACAATGGTTGGATTGTCCTATGATACTGTATCAGCTGAGCCTCAAATTCTTATGATCTCGAGCTTCAGTCTCAGTGAATCCTTAGTTGGCTCAGATGCATCATCTGGTGTTTGAGTGTAACAAGGTGGTTGTAACACAAAAGGTGTGTATGTGTTTGTGTAAACAGGTGAGTGTGGTTTGTAGTGTCCAACTAAAGCAGCGTGTCTAACCAACCACATCTCCAGGGCTGAATCAGGTGACCACGAGCCATCGCTCCACAGCTGCTGAGGGAGCTACAACCCTCATTCAGCCTTTCATAGACATACGGCAATGAACTATATGAACAATAAACTTTATTCATACACACAAATCCCTTTAGGGTTGTGTCAGCGAGGGCAAACGTGCCACATCAAATACATGGAGCTACAAGCTGTGGTGACCCACTGTCAGTAAGGGAGCTTTATTACACACACACAGCATCAAATCATAACAACAGTTACCTCAAGCTACTTCTATGTTATAAGGCAAAGACCCTGCAGTTACACAGGGAAACATTAGGTGACCGTCTGTGAGCGACAGTGGGAACCAAAGCCTCTAACAAACATCCATCGATAGATGAGGGGCAGACGGGCTGAATGCAGAGAGGTCTACTAACACATGTTGAGTGAAGAAGAAACACCCAGTGCATTATGGGGAACTTAGACCTATAACTTAGACCTGTGTGCGCCTTAGCATATGCTACTTCCGGCGCATAGCGCTTAGTTTCCGGTGTGATATTCGCTCCTTGTTCACGGTCGGGTTTTTCAACCAAATGGACGAATCAAGTGGCAATTTACATTTTTCGAGATGTCGAATGTATCTGTAGATGATGTTGATCGACTTGTCGATATTTCCCCCCCGCGCCTCAGAGCAAACGAGAGAAAGGATTCAGATTTTATACTTCTCAGTATCTGTAAACAGCGCTCCCTCGTTTATCGCGGGAGTTACGTTCTAAAAATAACCTGCGATTGGTGAAATCTGAAGTAGCCAACTTTATTTTCCACAGTTATTATCAATGTTTTAAGGCTGTAAAACCCGTCACTACACACTTTATACACTCAGACC
>NC_140568.1:4765133-4875789 GCF_057381845.1 Rhamphochromis longiceps
TCATCTTCCAGACTACATAAGACAATAAACACACAGGCTGAGATCTTCCTCCACCTCTCCTGTATCTCCCCCTCCTTCAGAGAGAGTTCCTGAAGAGAGGAAAGTTCCTGCAAGATGTGACAATCTCCCCCACCACTTGAAGAGCCCCCCAGGTGGCTCGATGCACCGGCGGCACCCTGCTCCAGGGATGGGCCCCCATGCACCCACCCGCCAACAACCCCGGCAACACACCAACCAGGACTCAAGCCCCCGAGGCCCGGCCCGGGCCCCAGCCCAGAGACGGAGCGCCCCCAGAACCTCACGCCCATCCCGGACCCACCCAGGGGCAGCCAGGCTACCAGGTCAGTAACCCACGTCCGTCAGCACAGACCCTCCCCTAGCCCCGCTGCACGCAGCCGCGAGGAAACAGTCACCTGAGAGCCAACAGAGCCCCTAACCGGACATGACCGCTACCCCGGGTTGAGCCCCCCAAGGAAGATGCCTCCGGGGAACCCCCCGACGCCCTAAGCCTGTCCCTACCCCCACACCAATCACAACAGTGAAGGCGGGACCAAACTATGACCCCCCCCACCCCCACTAGGTGATGGAGCCCAGAGCAATTGATCTGATGTGGTGGCAGAGGCTGTATCAAGACTAATGTAATCTAATAGATAATTTCTATATTGGTTAGAATTAAGATTATTTTTATTTTTCCAGTTCATGAGGACTGTTTTCTTGGCTATGCATAGGGTAGTGAAAACCATATGGGCGATATTCTTTTCTGAAGTGACATTATCTAAGCTGCCCAACAAACACACTAAGGGGGAAGTTGGAATGTTACATTTCAGACACTTCGATAAGTCTTCACATATCTCGCACCAAAACTTCTGAACTGGTGGACAGAACCAAAGAGCGTGGATATAATTGTCCGGTGAATTGGTTTGGCAGTGTGAGCAGTTGTTGGTAGACGTAAAGCCCATCTTGAACATCCGATGACCTGTATAGTGCACTCTATGTAATATTTTGTATTGAATTAATTGAAGACTGGGATTTCTAATTAGATGAAAGGTTTTTAAGCAAATCTGAGACCAGAAGTTTAGGTCTAAGTTAACTGATAAATCCGCTTCCCATTTTGCAATAGGAAGTGATATTGATTCATCTGTTTTAGAAAGCATTCTGTATATTTTGGATAGTAATTTGGGGGTTTTAAGAGTAAGAAATTGAACCACACTTGGTGGTGTTTGTAGTTCAACTTGACCCGGTTTAAATTTCTTTTTTACTATGGATTTAATTTGTTGATATTCTAAAAATCTTTTCTTGTTGATCCCATATTGTGTAACTAGTCCGTCAAATGAAATAAATTCTGTTCCTTCTAGTATATGTTCTAAATATTTGATTCCTTTACCACTCCAATCTGAAAAGTTTATCATATTATTGTTTTGTAATATGTCAGGGTTGTTCCAGATAGGTGTACGTTTGCATGGGATTAATGAAGACGCCGTCAATGTTAGAAACTCCCACCATGCTGTCAGAGAAGAGCTGATGTTGATGCTTTTAAAGCATTCATGTCGTTGGATGTTTGAGCTGATAAATGGTAGGTCTGAGATCTCTAGATTATTGCAAAGTGCTTGTTCTACATCTAGCCAAGGTTCATCTAAGAGGGTATGTTTTAGCCATCCTGAGATAAACTGAAGCCTGTTGGCTAAGAAGTAGTGCTGAAAGTTAGGCAGTTCTATTCCTCCTTTATCCTTGGTCTTTTGTAGTGTTTTTAAGCTTATACGTGGGGGTTTATTTTTCCAAAGGAATTTGGACATACATGAATCTAGAGATCTGAACCTGATCTTGTGGCGGTTTAGTTGGGATCATTGAGAATAAATAATTTATTTTTGGTAAGACCATCATTTTTATAGCGGCAACCCTTCCCATGAGTGATATGGGTAGACATTTCCATCTAGCCAGATCATCTTCTACCTTCTTTAAAAGTGGGATATGGTTTAATTTAGTTAGATCTGCAAGCTTGGGAGAAACATTAATACCTAAATATTTTATATTTCCTGATTGCAGTGGTGTAGAAGAGGAATTATGGAGGGAGCAATTAATCGGTAGGACTGTAGATTTTGACCAGTTAATTGAGTAATCTGATATTCTTGCAAAAGAGTTTATCAATTCAATCACCCCAGAGATATTGGTTTGTGAATTTTGGAGAAAGAGTAACACATCATCTGCATAAAGGCTGATTTTATGTTCTTGCATTTTATGCCCTTAATTACTGAATTCTGTCTAATTGCTGCTGCTAGTGGTTCAATAAAAATTGCAAACAGTGAAGGGGAGAGTGGGCATCCCTGCCTGGTGCCCCTCAAGAGACAGAAGCTGGAGGATGTCTGGTCATTTGTTCTAACACAAGCTGTTGGGGAATTATATAATATTTTAACCAGTTCATGAAAGAGGATCCAAAACCAAATTTGTGTAAAGTTGCAAATAGAAATTTCCAGTTAACTCTGTCAAATGCTTTTTCTGCGTCTAAAGAGAATATTGTAGTTTCTAGGTTTTTACTGTATGAGTAGTCTATCAAATTAAGTAATCTACGTGTATTTGTTGATGAGTGCCTACCTTTTATGAAACCAGTTTGGTCAGGATGAATTAAGAGGGGGGTTATTTTCTCCAGTCTCTTTGAGAGAGCTTTGCAGATTATTTTAAGGTCTAAGTTTATAAGGGATATTGGACGATAGCTTGAGGGATATACAGGGTCTTTGCCTGGTTTTAGCAGGAGATTAATGTTTGCAGAATTCATATTTGATGGAAGTCTGCCCTTTTCTTTAATTTCCAACAACGTTCTGTAGAAAACTGGTGCTAGAATCGACCAGAATTCTTTGTAGAATTCTGCAGGAAAGCCGTCTGGACCTGGAGCCTTATTATTGGGCATACTTATCAGGACTTCCTGGAGTTCACCTGGTGTCAGTGGTGAATCCAGTGCCATTGCTTGAGTGTCCAATAATTTTGGAAGAGCTATGTTGTCCAAAAACTGATCAATTTCTTTTTTAGATGGATTTATTTGTGGTGAATACAACATTTTATAGAAATCCCTGAAAATGCTGTTTATTTGTATCGGTTCATATATTGTGTTCCCAGATGAATCTTGAACAGCACATATAGTTGTTTTTTCTTTATTTATTTTTAGCTGGTTTGCTAGAAATTGACCGGATTTATTACCATGTTCATAATTTTGTAGGTGTAGTCTTTGTACTAAGAATTTTTTTTTTTTTTATCAATTATCTCATTTAATTCTAGTTTTGTTTTGCGTATTTTGTTCAATGTTTCCTGATCTTGGTGGGACGTGTAGGCTTCTTCTAGTGATTTGATGTTTTTTTCCTGAATATTTTTGTTTTCTTTTTTCTTTTTATGTGATGAGAAAGAAATTATTTTACCTCTCATCACAGCTTTCCCTGCTTCCCATAGAACAGAAGCTGATGTTTCGGGAGTGTCATTATAGTCCAAATATGAAGTCCACTCTTTTTTAAAATATTTAATAAAGTCTTCATCTTTAAGTAGTGATATATTAAATCTCCAGTTTTTTCTTGGCGTAGTATTATTCTTGTGCATTAGTGTTAAAGATACAGGACCATGATCACTGACAGCTATAGGGTGAATCTCCATTGTAAAGGTAAGTTCGACAGGAAAATCCAGAGCTTACGATCACACACCACACAGGAACAGATTCTCCTCCACAACTTTCTTACAGAGATAAACATGGAGCATCTGCATAGAGGCGAGAACAGTCATTGAATTTGTAATCATATCATCAGATCTGTGGCTGTATGTTCTGGAGAGTTGGGTGAAGAGAGATGCTGAGCTGTCAACTGATGAACACCTGGTGGTGCGTTGGATCAGGTCGTAGGAAAGGATGTTGGACAGATCTGGGGTGCCTAAACGTGAGGGTGCACTTGGAGCGCCTGGCAGAGGTCCCCATCTGTATTCTCACACATTCTCGTGCATCATGAATTCTTTCTAGAATTTTATTTTTAGCATTTATTTTTATATTGTAATATTTTAATTCTTGTTGCCTTCTGACCAGTGCTGTTTTGACTGTTTTTATTGTAATAAACTACAACTCCTTGGGGTGGAAAAGGTTTGCCCTGAGTAACTGAAGGCTCTGGATGTTATAGGGCTGTCCTGGTTGACAAGTTTCTACAATGTTGCATGGAGATTAGGGGTACCTCTGGATTGGCGGACCGAGGTGGTGATTCCCATCTTCAAGAAGCGGGTCAGGAGGATGGATGAGTTTCTTCCACTGACAATATGTATGTCCAGAGGCATAGATTAAACTTTTTGTGATTTCCTTACCTTAAGAGGGTTGTTTTTTAATTTTTTAGTTATAAGTTTTATTCACGACAAAATAAGTGTTTGTTGTAGAATGTGCAGCATGAAAGTAGCATGCATGTTTTGCATAGAACTGTTTTATGCATCTGCATTTCACAAAGAATGACAAATTGGTATACGGGACAACAAATAAAATCTAATGTATAGAAAAAAGATAATAGGATATGCCCATGACAATAAGAATGATAAAGGACTTCACAAAGTCAATTTATTGCTAAAGTGTGATCTTAGAAAATTGCTATTGTGCACCACACTAAACAGAACAAATTCTGTCAAAACTTACTTTTGCAAGATCCCACAAATGTTTCGCAAGATCTTGAGAGTTTTTTTCTTTGCATTTATCATGCTTCCATCAGTATCTGTAAAGCTGTACAGAGTACTGCAGCTGGTTGTTAATGAATGCAACAAAGACCACCAGATCAAAGTACACCTAGCCACGAGTGTTTCCCCTTCCACTGAGCACTATCTTCATCTCGCAAAATACATGTTCAAATTTTTTTTCTTCAATGTGCCTTGCGAGGCTCCATAACATACCTATCAATCTGTGAGCATTTCTCAGAGGCTGCAGCAACTGCAGCTTTTGAGGAAGTTGCAACAGCACATTTGTGAATTCTCACGCGTAGCCCTACAGGAACACCCACAGTTACAAATACCATAGCGACCAACATCAGTGCTACTACTGCCCACAGTTCATGTAAAGGAAACATAACGGTGTCATACAATAAACTACAGAATCAGCATTGTTGTCTGTGAAGGTTCTCAGTCATTCAGGTCATCGTAGTCAAAGGAGCTTGTAAAGAAAAGCGTCTGGACTTCTTTAAGTTGCTTGAAGACGTTTCACCTCTCATCCGAGAAGCTTCTTCACTTCATCAGCATTGTTGCACAACCGTGTATTCAATCTTGTTACCCTTCTTTAAAGTCCACCACCTGTGCTGCAAGTGAAGTTGAGGGCAACTGTGGCTCAGGGAGTTGGGAAGCACATCTGTAACCGGAAGGTTGCCGGTTCGATCCCTGGGCTCTCTGTCCTGGTCGTTGTGTCCTTGGGCAAGACACTTTACCCTACCGCCTACTGGTGATGGCGCGATATGGCAGCCTCGCTTCTGTCAGTCTGCCCCAGGGCAGCTGTGGCTACAACCGTAGTTGCCTTCACCAGTGACTGAATAGTGGCATTGTAAAGCGCTATATATAATCCAGTCCATTATTAACACATTGGAAGTTGTGGCACTTCTCATTATTTGACGTGCACAGCCGCTCTGTGTGAGGGTCAAACATTTGTTTATTCAACACCTGTGAAGGTATCAGAAATCGGCTACTGAGAAAAAATGCATAGATAGCAAGAGAAGCAAATTAAAGCACTGCACGTGCTTTACGTGCTATGACATGCTGCACGTCATAAAACCCAGTTTCTTGATTAACATTTTTAAGAGTTAAGTTGTAATACTTTTGTGCATTATTAAAACAAATCCTAAAATTCTGTATCACTGTGCTGTTACGAGAAGGTAGCTTGAATGTAGGTATCTGGCCCTGTGTAAATCTTGAGCATGAGTGATGTTGTGGGACAGTGCACCAACTACACAGGTACAGTGGCGTGTCTAGAAAATTTTTGTTGGGGGGGCCAGGTAGGGGCACAGATTTGGAGAAGGGTGGCAGATTTAATTGGCAGATAATGTTTTAAAAAAAAATTCTACCAACCCTTAACCATAATTCAATAATCCTATAAACCTAATAACCAAATGCACTTTTAACTCTTATTAGAATGAGATTTTAACCACTACGGTGCAAAGTTTTTAGATACTGCGTTGATAAAGTACAAGAGATACAATCAGTGCTTTGTCAGTGTTTACTCAGCATTCAAGGACAGCAATATTTGCATAGTATTTTTACTGACATATACTGCACATATGTTTTGGGCAAAAACATTTTTGAATATTAAAATACGAACATTTGTAGCAAACAATTGACAAATTAGCCATTCCAATGCAAAACTTTCTCTGCCTGTTAAAAAAAGAAGATAATCTTCTCACAAACTGGTGTTTGATTTTGAAACAGGAAAAAAGTGGAGAAACAACTGAAAAGACTAATATTTGAATAAAACCTGAAAGCAAGTAAATACTTTCTATGCTGCCTTATGGTAAACTTTGGTAATATTGATAAAGAACAACACTGGCTGATGATGAAATACATTCAGCTGGCATGGTGACACTGCCAGTATAACCTGCAGGGCTGGACTGGGACAGAAAATCGGGCATTTTGACTACAGACCGACCCACCAGGTATTAAAGCCATAAAGCCTTTGAATGAAAACAAACCCTGTTGTGACAGTGATGTACAGTCTTTTTGGTATATGTATGATTTCTATACATTTTACGTCAGATAAAAACTTTGGTTGTAAGATTTAGATAATTATTTAATAAAAGCTAGATATTTTAAATGAGAATAGGAAAGAAAAGTATTTCTTTGTGCCCCCTTTCCCTGTTAATGCCCTACCTGGCCCCCTGGCAAAACTTTGCTAGACCCGCCCCTGCACAGTTACCAGCTGTCAGCTACATAAAAAAGGATCCTGGTGGGTGGTCTTCACGTTTCCCTCTCACCAGATATCCAAACCGACATCATGACCAGCAGCTTTACAGCTGTGGCTCCAGCAAACATCAGCTGATACTAGAAATTAATATTAAATAAATTCTAACAACAGCCGATCAAGCTTAAACGTGCTGCTGTTGTTTAGCGCGACATCTGCTGGTTTCGTCTTTCTGGCGCAAAGTGGGCGATAAACAAACAAGAGAGAAAAGCCGATCAGCTGATCATCGATCAGTTTCATGATTGAAGTAGCAACAGGAGAGGGAGGATGAGAGAAGAGGCAGCTGTGCAGCGTAAAGACAGAATAAATCCAGCTTTGTGTCTTTTTCCATTCTAGCTGAAGTTCGGGACAAACTGTGTCTCTTCTCAGCTCAATACGAAACGTGTAATATTTTCTCTGATTGAGGGACCATTCCATTTTTTTAAGGAGCCGTTGGCAACTCTACTAACTAACCTTATGAATAAAATAAAGTTCACTATCAGTAACATCATAGCAACCGAACAGCTGTATAAAAACTCCAAGCTGGCTAGAACGCAGTATGAGTTATTGCAACTGACAGTAAAAAGTCAGCACAACGAAAATAAACTCCACCTAAACTTAGTTCATATCTGACCCAGATAGACTGCAGGTCATAACTTCTTACCTGAAGTTCAGTTCACCTGACACTCGGACTGGCGGCTGCCTCGGGGCTCTCCTCCTGCCTCCCCTTCCCTCATCCACCTGCTGCCTCTGTGGAAGCCCCGCCATAGCCACCACCAAACAACGGAGTTATTTCTACACATCGACCTGCATCTGGCCAATCCACCACCTCTCATTGTTCATGCCCTTACAAAAATAAATAAAAAATAAGTCAAATAAGCCCGATGGCCAGTCCAGCTATGTTAACCTGCAACCAAATCTGCAGCTCCATACAGCAATGTTACGACTTAGATTACATCTTATAACTCATAACTCTTATGTTAGCTCCCCTCTGTAGCATACTGTCTGAAATATTCCACGGCTGCAATAATTCTTTAAGTGTTATTTTTTCCTTGGTATTCTAATTTCGCCGAAGTTTACTAAACTCAACAAACTTAATATTACTTACCGGGACATTTATTCTGTCCTCATTTTCTTTCACCGAAAAATTGTTTCCTGCAGTGACGTCTTTCGTGCTTGGCTCTCCTACCTTTGCTAACGTGATGCACATAGCGCAGAAGCCGATGCTGCATTCACTTACACTCGGATATCTGAGCGTCACCGTGAAAACATAATCGGACATTTGATATTTGATTGAATTTTATTGTTTTGCCTTTGGGGTGGCACCTGGGGTGGCCAGTCTGGTTGGGGGGGTGGCCTGTGCCCCCCCAGGCCACCCCGCTGGACACGCCATTGACCATAGCCAAAGAAAGCTCGTTTATGACCAGCATCATGTAAATAAGCGCTCTGAACGTCAGCCACAAACGAAGCCGAAGAAAACGTTAGCATCATTTCCTGGTTGCTGTGCGACAAGCAACTGTAAAACTCGAAGCTCTGAACGCGGTCCTCTGTCATATAAATCTGCGAGTGGTCTCTGCGTGAGGCGAGCGGCTTTTCCCGGTGAGTGAGAGATTGAGCGTGAGGTCCGGAGAGCGCACAATGAATAAAAAGGGCTCTGAGAAAACACGCCATGTGGTAGCCTGGCTTAACAAAGCGGAGTGGGATCAGGTTCGGGACTACCTTTACTCGATGGACTCCTCTCTGCAGAGGTTTGCGTTAGAGAGGATATCGGCTTGGAGGGCCAGGTGCGCTGATAGTTTTCCCGTGGCCGTGGACTGCACAGCAGACCTCGTGCGCTGCCAGGTGCGGGACCGGTCCGGACAGCTTACCGGAGATGACTTGACCCTGATGTACGGGACGGCCCTGGTAAGATTTTTTAATCTTATCACGGAGCGCCAGCAGGGGAGAAAGGCCCCGCCGCTGAGGCAACTGGCTGGAAACTTGAACATCCCCGAGTGGGTGGTGGATCTGAGGCACGAAATCATGCATGGGACTCTTCCTTCTTTGAAATGGTGCCGAAAGGGATGTAAGGTGGTCCTGGAGTGGCTCCAGCAGGAGTTTTGGTCCAGACAGCTGGGAGGAGGCCCCGATGAGCAGCTCGTTGCCAGGCAGAAAGAAGTGGATGCCTGCAGAAACGCTCGGGAGCTGCTGATCTCTTTTGAGAAGGACCAGTACCAAGCTTTTGATGATGGGTCTCCTGAAGACAAGGGGAAGAGCTTGTGGCAGGCCCCCTTAGCAGACATGAGTTCGTTGCTGGGTGAGATCAAGCAGTTTGCACTGGGGTCCAGGGAGCTGTTGATTGATGTGCTGCTGGAAGACGGTTTTCTTGTTCCTACCATGGAGCAGCTGGAAGCATTAGGCTGTGCAACATCTGACAGTGCCAGTCCCACTGAGCCCAGAGTCCCACAAACCTTCCTGCGCTTTTGGCTGCCCCTGCTAAAGATGCTTAACTCTTCGTCTTTCATTCACCTCTTCCTGGAGAAGCTCTTTGTGGAACTGAAGCTGCTCAGCAAAGAGCCCAACGGTCACAGGTGTTTCTATATTTCTGCATGGATTTCAGAAGTCTTCCTCTGCAACAACAACAAATTTGAATATCATTTTGAGACAAGGTTGCAGAAGAAAGCCAGAATGAAGGACAGGATTTTCATCGACCGCATCAAGCTGAGGTGGCAGCAGCTTCTCTCTGCATGTCTGGATGCCCCCTGCATCAGCACACCTCACCTGATCCAGCTAGTCCTGGATGACATGGAGCATCCCCCCCCTCAGGAAACCAGAGAGAAGCTGTTCCAGCTCTGCTCCATCTACACACAGACAGAGCGCTCAGAGGCCAGCACACCTCTGCAGCAGCAGCAGCCCATATATACTGTGAGTATGCTGCTGGACCAGATGCAACACTCCTCACCGATGGACTCGGAGAGAAGTGAGGAGCGCAAATGGGCAGACGTGCAGGCTGAAAGAGCACTTGCCCTCAGAGGTTCTCCGTGGCAGGTGTGCACTGATAATGTCACATGGAAGAACTATCCCCTTGGTAAAGTTCCTGGACAGTCGGACGACCCGTCGTGCCTCATGGTGGACAATTATTCGATAATGACTGTGTTTGACCAGCCAGTGGAGCTGGAGAGCAGCGCGACACGTAGCAGCATCCCCGGGGCCTCGGCTCCAGCCCGGCCAGCTGAGGGCCTCCTCTGGAGCAACAGCGAGCTCAACAAACTGAAATGTGGACTGAAGCTTTTTTAAGTTACTTGTGTTATTTTTGTTACTTGTGTTATTTTTTGTTTTATGTTAAGCACAAGATTGTTGTTGTTGTTGTCATTCCAGCCTCCGCTGACTCTTGTTGTGCTAGAAGCAGTTTTGAAGCAAAAATACAATATTCAGAAGACAAAATGTTGTGGAATTTTAACCATGAGCACAGTGCAGGTTCAGCAGTTGTGATTGTTTCTGTCCAGTCGAGCTCGTTAACTAAACATGTTGGCAGAAGCAGAAATAAAACTTTCAGAAGACAAAATGTTCTGATTTAAAGAAGGACCAAAGGAAGGAAAGCATAGGTTTTGATTAAGTCTGATAAACTAGAATTATAAGGTATTGTTACATTAAAAGGAGCAAAATGAAATAAAAAGGCTATATCAAAAACAGGTTATAACATAGGAAATGTGAGGTTTTAAAATGAAGTTAGTGTCAGCGTTTTAAGAGAGTGGTAAAATGATGAGTAACGTTGAAGAATATATATAAATACAAGTCTATAAGTCAAGAACATAATTAGGATAAGGCTTTTGATTAAAGAGTCCCAACTATGATAAGTTAGGGAGATGCAGGAAAAGGTGTTTTGTTTCCTTTGCAGAAGATCTCGGCGACCACAGGGGGTGAGGATCCTGGAGGCCCGAAGCCGGATGGACCACAAGAGAGGGTCAGAGCGAGGACACAATGTATTGCGACCTCTGGTGTACCAGAGGTCGAGAGAGGGAGTGTGGAGCAGGGAAATTATTTTACTGCTATTGTTAAATAATCGTCATCGTCACCATTGCATTAATAATATAATCTGCAGCATTGATATTGCATTCAGAGGTTTAAACAGTGTGTGTCTTTCAGAAAGACTAAGTTGCAGAAAGTTTGCATTAATGAAAGCAGAGTCTAAGTTATTCTGAGGAGCAGGTTAGACGAGGCTATTTGATGAGCCTCTGGTCTGGTGGAAGGTCAGAAGTGCAACGGGTGAGATGAGAGAGCATTTGAGGACGACATATACACACACACACTTAGTTAGAGAGAATCATTTATAGGTGAGAGGTTAGTTATGTTTACTCGCAACTGTGAAAGAGGAACAGTTTCTTGTTGTCTCGGCAAGAAAGAGGAAATACCTGGTGTGAATACGTATGAATGGACGGTGACTGGACGGACGAACTGAACTAAGGTTGGACCAACTGGACACTGAGGTAAAGACTGGACTAAGGCTAAGCACATGACTGATGACTGTTCTGTTTTAAGTTCATTTTCATGACATAGATTGGATCATGAGTGGGGAAAACTGAGCATTTTTAGTTTTGTACATTATTTTGACACATGAAATGTGTCAAAATAAAGGGGGGATTTAAGGTTTAAGTTGAAATGGGTTTAGGATCATTTTAGGACTTTTGGGGTGTTTGATGATTTAGATATGGTAAAACTGAGGCAGACATTGTTATTTTCATGTTTAAGTTGAAGGATTAAAATGAACTGAATCCTGGTTAGAAGATAAACTCTTTACACACATAAAGAGCATTTAGATTAGGGCTGAACGATATATCGCATTTGCGATAATATCGCGACATGATCAAGTGCAATTTTCTAACCGCAAAGGCTGCGATTATACTGCGATTATATTATACAATTCATGGGCTGCATCCTCCTGAGGCCGCATTTGTAGACCGATTACGTCACAGCGACGCGCCGAAGGCTGTCCAAATTACTACCATATCCCAGAATTCATAGCGCGGCCCAGCCAAACTCCAGTTTCCAGCAATGGCGGCCGCTACTAAGTTTTAAAATTACTCATACTAATCTTTCTGGGTCACAAAATAAACTTTTAACATATTTTCAGGCGAGAAAGTAGTTGTGTAAACATCAAATATCTGCTCGGTTTATCAAGATATCCCATATTTGCAAAAGTGCTTCGACGTTTTCCGAGGCGTCTGCTACCCACCAGCTCGACAGCTAGCCGGGAGCTCGAGGGTTACTGATGCGGCCGAGAACGGCACAACTCCCGGCACATCATTTTCAGATCACCGCGGAGTTTCGCTGCTCGGGTTAAACGTAATATATAAGTCACTTAGACAACCTAAAAATGTTATTGTTGGGCTTTTTTCAGTGTTTTGTTTGTTCGTGAGTAAATCGGTTTGGCTGAGATTAAAGTTATTAGATTAGATAAAATAAAACTTTATTAATCCCCCGGGTGGGTTCCTCCTTGGTTTTCACACAGCTGACTAAACGTCAAACAGAAAACTTATTAAACAGAAGTATGAGACAGTCGAGAATTTACACCAGTGTCTGGTTATATTTTAGATAGCAAGAAGCAGACGGCCGAGTTTATTAAACTCCACCGAGACAGCGGTGACGCTAATCAGAACTAGACCGTCCAATTTCACGCCTTTAAATTTTAAAGGCGTGTTTGTGTGTGTGTTTATACAATTGCTATTATGTTTGCACTTTATGTGTAATGTTACTGACTGCAGAGATCAGTAAGATGTGTGTATTTTTTATTTATTAGTTTTATTTATTTAATATTATTTTTTAATTGAATGACTGTCTAGTAGTTCACAGATGTCGAAAAACTGAGTGTGGTAAAGCCACTGATTTTTTTTTATGTATATTTCTGCAATCTGCACATTGTACTGACTTTCATTTTAATGTTTACACCAGGGTTCCTTGTCAGCACTTTATGCTCAGATGTTTGTAAGCTAAAAATAAACTATTGTGTATGTTCAAATATACTGTTGTGATTGAAGAAGTTAAATAAAAATGTCAGTCATCAATTCATGCATCACCTCATGTCATCATAACAGAGGTCTGTCTTCCAGGAAAGAACAGTTTAAAATTAATGTAATATAGTATTGGCCATACTATATGATGTATTGCTTGTCTTTGTTTAATAATACAGAAGACAAAGACCTTAAAAAATAATCGCATATCGCATCGCAATATTGGGGCAAAAAATCGCAATTAGATTATTTTCCATAATCGTTCAGCCCTAATTTAGATTAAGTAAAGTTAATATAAAGGATAGAGCCCAGAACATGATATCTTGAACCAACTTTGAATAATTAAGGGAACATTAGATGAACACAGTAGATTAGTGAGGTGTACCAGAGAGAGGCTTTTTGTTTTCTATCCTTTACAGGAGAACATTCCAGTAACACAGCGACCACAGGGGTGGCAAGAATCTCCAGTTTCGCAAACAGGTCACATCTGGATTACACGCTGTGGACAGGGCGACCCCGGAGGCAAAGGTGGTGTGGCTGAAGGTGCTCAAACGCAAGTGGAAGGAGCCACGCTGGACTGGTCCATACGAGGTCGTTGCCAGGACAACTACAGCAGTCCAACTGAAAGGGAAGGGCGACACCTGGTATCACTGGTCGCAGTGTGCACCAGCACATGAGAGCTTGGTTGAGGAAGAGGCTTCAACCAACACAGGTGTCAACAAACAGAGGCAGAATAAACCCTCTCACCTGTGCAACAGGCCATTCAGTAGTCCACCTGGAAGGCTGAAGAAAGAAGAGCAGCAGCGGAGAAGGTCGTCACGCCATCAGAAAGGGGCAGTGATAAGTTAAAGGCTCCACAAAGAGGGGAGTTTCAGTCCAGAATCTAAAATCTATATAACAAGTCTAGAATACAAAGTTTATATAACATGATGCAAACAACCGAATCAGAGACACGTAATGGGAAGAAATGTATTAAAATGTTCCTTACAACTACATGTGTATTATATGCGATAATAGTAACCATGGCTCTGTTGTCTTTTGTCTGTATTTTGCAAGGCACTCCGGACCCCTTGTCTGAACACGGAGGCCAGTCCAGCCCAGCAGTTCCTGAGACTGTAGGTCCTAAAACAGGATCGCTAGAAAGACAAAAGCGCGAGGGGTCAGGTAAAGGTGATGAATGTCTCAGCAGAAATAATGGCATAGAGTTGAACTATGTTAAAGGGTCTACCAGCTCATTCATGTTAGATTTGTGTGACGTCATTAAATGTACAGGAGCCAGTAGTAGATGGAAAGTGTCAGACAACAGTGGGACCATTTATGCCAAAACAAGATAACTATGCATGTTTTAAGTTCTCTACTGATAATGAAAAGTACAAGGTGGGAGAGATCGATCCAACTTGGTGTGCCGTCACACTTCAGGGACGAACCACCAACAATGTAAGCGGCCCTAGCACGGTAATTGGAACCTGGGCAGGAAGTGGGCTCTATTATTATTGTGGGGAAAATACTCTGTTGGTTCATGTTCCTATAGGAAGCCTAGGGACATGTGCGATGGTGCGATTAGGAGCTCCACTCATGCTGATTGGGAATCAGGTAAAGGCTATTCCACAACGCAACACACGTACTCTAGCCGCCAGACGTCTGAGACATGTTTTGGTCAAAAGAGGGACCCAAGGTACACATGCTTATGATCCTCGCCTGAACTCGCCTAGGGGAGTTCCAGACGAATATAAGCTGGTGAATCCGATAGCTGCAGGATTTGAGAGTATATTCCTTTGGGTAACACCTAATAAGAATGTTGACCGCATTAACTATGTTCATTACAATCTGCTGAGACTTTCTAACCTAACCAGGGACGCCATGATGGGGTTCGCAGAACAATTGGGTCCAAGTTCTCTGATGGGAGTTCAAAATAGGATGGCGCTTGACATGTTATTGGCAGAGAGGGGAGGTGTGTGCTCGATGTTTGGAGATATGTGCTGCATGTATATCCCCAATAATACTGCCCCAGGTGGCTCAGTAACCCGAGCTCTGCAGGGCCTGAAAACTTTGTCTAAAACCATGCATGAGCACTCAGGGGCCTGTTCTTCGTACCGCGCTAAGTGAGTTAGCTGGATGAGATTGTTGACGATTTCGCGTGATCCTGGATCGTTCGGTTCCCCGAAGCCCATCCGGGACTTGCTGTCATAGCAACAGAGCCGTAAGCGTAAACCTGCTGGGGAGCAGGTTTACTTTATGTAAACAGGATTAGATCGCGGCCACGCAGGTATGTCCGCGTCATTCATACGAAAGCAACAGCGATATTCCACCACTGTTTCACCATAAATAAATAACATCAATGTAACTAAAGATAATGCAGCACTTGATCCTTTTATTGATTTCACACAGATACATACAGGTCATTCCCTAAAAAAGGGAAATGTACTATTAACATTCTATTACATGTATGTGATTATTACAGATGTAATTCATATTTCAGAGTAGTAATTGTAAATTACTTCGTGTAATCAAGATGAGAGACCACGGCTATAAAAGCGAAGGTGGATTTGGGAAGTCTGTCGCAGTCATATCCTGTCCGTTTACGCGAGCCACCCATTGCGGAAGGTGCAAGATTGATAAGGAGAGTCCTCAGAATTCAGCGTATATTGCGGGACAGACAGGATCCTTTAGCTCAGCGCGACAGTGTGCTCATAGAGAGATATCGATTTTCCCGTGAGGGTATTATTTACTTAACCAACTTGTTGACGAGGGGGTGCATGACCACCACCTGTCTTTTTTTTTGCTCTGCCCTTTTCTTGGTTGCTGTTATGAACAAACAAACAGAGTATTCCAGGGTCTCTTTCCAAGAGACGACAAGCAATATAAGTGATAAATATTACCATTCTGTAGAATATTCTTATATTTCACTTTTACTTGTTCCCATGTTCTAGTGGGTCCTGTTGTGGCTCTAATGTGAAAGGGGATATAATATAACATATTATAATATAATATAATGTAATATAATATTGGATAATATGGTGTGATATGATAAATCTACCCTACCGCCTACTGGTGTTGGCCAGAGGGGCCGATGGCGCAATATGGCAGCCTGGCTTCTGTCAGTCTGCCCCAGGGCAGCTGTGGCTACAACCGTAGCTGCCTCCACCAGTGTGTGAATGTGAGAGTGAATGAATAGTGGCATTGTAAAGCGCTTTGGGTGCCTTGAAAAGCGCTATATAAATCCACTCCATTATTATTGTTATTATTGAATTACTTACGAGTTTGATTTGTCAGCAACTTTCTGCCAGCCCTCTCTCCTTGCTTTTGCAGCCTTTGCAGTGTTCCCTTGCGTTTTAATTAAACTCTGAAACTCCTGAAATCCCTCACTCAAGAGTTCTTGCTCTGCTGCCGAAAAATACCGAGCGCGCTCCTTCGACATTTTCGCCGACCAATCAAAGGGTTGCCGATCAATGTTTCTACTATCGATGCGTAGCCCCTGTTGGGCCACCCAGTGATCTCACATTACTTCATCCAGCTATACTAATCGTCAACAACAGGTGTGTTCGGGGAACCGGAATAGCGAGCTCAGAGTTAGCGCGATGATTTGGTCTTGGATGTTTCATTTGATCTTGGATGTAGTAAGCGACGTACGAAGCACAGGGCCCAGGTATTGAAAACCCGCTGGCATCCTGGATGACATCTGTGTTTGGACAATGGAAAGGTGTGGCTATATCAGTGATGTGCTCATTGGCTGTATTTTTGGGAATATTGGTCATCGCTGGTTGTTGTATCATTCCTTGTGTCAGAGGATTGTTGGTAAAGATAGTGGCGAGGGTTACGAACCCTGGCTGGGTTGAGGGCATCTACCAGATGAACCTGGAACCCATAGAGTGGGGCAGGGAGTGATACAACATGAAGTATGGTGACATTCCTGTGGGAATGTCAAAAGAGGGAATGTTGGGATTCAGAGATTCTTTTATTACTACCATATAATTTGCCTTATGAAGAATGTATTAATAACATGTTTCACAGTATCACTTATCAGTAATATTTCTTACAGGGTTTATATTGCATTGAATATGTCTGTCATCACATTGACCTTTCTATTTTATAGGTTGAGTTCATTTTATATATGGAACGCCAGGACTGCCATAATGAATTAATTAAATACACCATTAAATAATTAATTAAATGTGTCAATAATTAATTAAAATTTGAATTAATTAATTAAATAAATAGTTATGACACATGTAATTAATTAATTATTGACACATTAAATTAATTATTTATGTATTTCACATTTTAATTAATTATTGACACATTTAATTAATTATTGACACATTTAATTAATTATTGAATGATATATTTATTTATTTCATTTTGGCAGTCCTGGCGCCTATGGAACGCCAGGACTGCCATAATGAATTAATTAAATACACCATTAAATAATTAATTAAATGTGTCAATAATTAATTAAAATTGGAATTAATTAATTAAATAAATAGTTATGACACATGTAATTAATTAATTATTGACACATTTAATTAATTATTTATGTATTTCACATTTTAATTAATTATTGACACATTTAATTAATTAATTATTGACACATTTAATTAATTATTTATGTATTTCACATTTTAATTAATTATTGACACATTTAATTAATTATTGACACATTTAATTAATTATTTAATGATATATTTATTTATTTCATTTTGGCAGTCCTGACGCCTGGCTCTCGTCATGAAATAATTTTATCTGTCAGCCTCACCCATCAAACTCAGGGGGCGGGGTTAACGCTGCCCATGCAGCTTCTCTAACATTTGATTGGTTGCCGTGCAAAGTAAGTCAAAACAGGTCGATCCTAGATAATCGATTGCTTGTGTAGACTTGGGGCAGCCAGTTATCCCAGAATGCAGATCAAATCACAGGCAGCAATGGTGGTGGTGTAGTTTTAAAATACCCCGTTTTTCTGTCACCAGCTACACTTTTAACAGTGTTTTAGCCGCGAATGTCGCGACGTATGTCTGGTCAGGTTGTCAACATAGAACATGCTTGCAAAAGTGCACAGATGTTTTCAGAGATTTCACTAGCTCTGCTAACAGTTAGCATGCAGAGTGCACCCAGGGGGTTACGTTAACCGGTTTGTTTACATATTCCACTCTCCGTGTTCCACATGTTGCATTCGCAGATTCTCATTTTCACCGAACGATCGTCTCTTTCCGCCTGGTCTTGTGTCTCTGTGCTTCTGTAACATAAAGAACGAGCTGACATTTTTCTCACGAAACCAGCGATCAGCTCAGCAGACCCTCAGTTTACCTGCATGCATCCTCCTCCTCATCTGTCAGCTGTTTAACACCTGCTGCTAATTCAAGAAACACGCCTAGTTACCTGGTGATAGTCACAGTTTAACTGGGCAGCCGGTGCTCGATATAACGCAATGTCAGCGCATTTTTCTGCACAAGATAAGTAAATATAGTATTTTCCCCGAGCGCAGAGCTGCTGGAGCTTGTTTCCTTACAGAGCACTTTATACGCGAGCCAGCTTTATCAGCGGCTGATGTCCAATCACCAGCACACAGCTTTCAAACCTCAGCTGAGTTTTAGCTCTCAGTGGTTAAACGCTGGACTTCATTCACTCAGGTTCTGTCTGTCGGGTCACGTTTACTTCGCTGTTTTATTTACAACTGAGCAAATCGGTTTGGCTGAGGTTAAAGTTACGTTTCATAACTGCATAGTTTCACAGACGTTTAATGGTTCACTGGCACATGTGTTAGACTGAACTATCATCTAAATATCATCTGTTTTTTAATAGTTATTCAGCTGTATTCTAAGCACCAGCTGTCTGTTAGAATGTGATTTTTTTTCTCTCTCTCTGTTGGCAGAGGTATAAAAATGCGCAGGAAAATCTGACGTGCATGGCAAACTTCACCGACGATATTTAGGGAGGAATAAACACACATCAAACATAAATGAACCATTTGCCTGTCTCCATAATTGAGAGCATTTTCTCTTCTTATGTCAACACTCTCTCTCTCTCTCTCTCTCTCTCTCTCTCTTTTTTTTTTTTTTTTTTTTTTTTTGCTTTTTCGGTCATGTTATGTTTACCTGTCAAAGGCTTGTTACAAACTATGAAACACATTGTGCAGACTTCTGGATGTTAGAAGAAAACGAATACTGCTCATGAATGAGACTAAAGGCAGGAAGGTGTCCTTTAAAACTAAACATGTTAATAGGACCTCCCTGTTTATATCATAGTTTATGATATAGCACGTGTATTTCAGTAATAGCCTGCTGAGGCCACTATACGTGCTGGCCTCATATCAAATGTGAAGGCAGACTGAGTCTATGTTTGACGTTTTTTATATCTAATCTTCCTTTTCAAACATTTAAACAGCAGCGAGTCTGCAGCTGAGGGAATACAAATTCAAATTGTCGGAACAGGTTTGCTCGTTTCTTGGATTCATTTGGTGATTTATTAAATGTATAACTGTTATTCTAATCTGCTGCTGAGTCTCTTACACTTTTCTTTATGCTGTATATTTTCACGTCTCTGGAATAGTTGGCAGTTAGATAGTCAGCTGGGAAACTTTGTGTTAACTCATGGAGCTGAGGATATCGTGGATATGCTGACCTCGCTGCGTGGTGTACAGAGCGAGGTCAGCATGATTAATATTCACAATAAAAATATTAGCCGAACATCATGAAGTCTGTATGTGTTTCATAGTGTCGAACAACCTTTGTACAGTTAAAGCCAGCAGTTACTACATGACGGAAACACCAACGTTATCTCTTTTATGCGTTTATACACAGGTCACGCTGATTACTGAACAAAAACCCAAAGATCAGATGTTAAACAGATTTATTTGCTCTCTCTCCTCCTTAAACATGTTTTTAATGTTAGTTATAATTCAGAATTGGCGACTGAAACACGTAGGACACATAAGAACATCAGGAAATAAAACACCGATAAATATAACCTCAGTAAAAGAAGTCAGCGGGGGTTACTACAGCTGTGTACCGGGGCCTGCGCTTTGTCGGTGGGATTGCTTGCGAGGCGAGCGGGTCTATCCCACGCTTTGCCGTGAGACTGGGACGACATCTCCGAAATCATCGAAACACTTTTGCAAAGAGGCTGTATCTTGACAAACCGACCAGACACATGAAGATTAAACCACTACATTCTCGGCTAAAAAAATATTAAAACGGTATTTGGTAACACACAAACAGGGTTTTTCAAAGCTCAGTTCTGTTAGCTTCCACATGCCGGTTGTTGTGTGCTAGAAACAATGGCCACCAGGCCAAAGCAATGGTTTTGACTCGATCAGCGTTAACCCCGCCCCCTGAGTTTGATGGGTGAGGCTGACAGATAAAATTATTTCATGATGAGAGCCAGGCGCCAGGACTGCCAAAATGAAATAAATAAATATATCATTAAATAATTAATTAAATGTTTCAATAATTAATTAAATGTGTCAATAATTAATTAAAATGTGAAATACATAAATAATTAATTAAATATGTCAATAATTAATTAATTAAATGTGTCAATAATTAATTAAAACGTGAAATACATAAATAATTAATTAAATGTGTCAATAATTAATTAATTAAATGTGTCAATAATTAATTAAAACGTGAAATACATAAATAATTAATTAAATGTGTCAATAATTAATTAATTACATATATCATAACTATTTATTTAATTAATTAATTCCAATTTTAATTAATTATTGACACATTTAATTAATTATTTAATGGTGTATTTAATTAATTCATTATGGCAGTCCTGGCGTTCCATAGGCGCCTGGCTCTCATCATGAAATAATTTTATCTGTCAGCCTCACCCATCAAACTCAGGGGGCGGGGTTAACGCTGATCGAGTCAAAACCATTGCTTTGGCCTGGTGGCCATTGTTTCTAGCACACAACCGGCATGTGGAAGCTAACAGAACTGAGCTTTGAAAAACCCTGTTTGTGTGTTACCAAATACCGTTTTAATATTTTTTTTAGCCGAGAATGTAGTGGTTTAATCTTCATGTGTCTGGTCGGTTTGTCAAGATACAGCCTCTTTGCAAAAGTGCTTCGATGATGTTGGAGATGTCTGCCCAGTCTCACGGCAAAGCGTGGGATAGACCCGCTCGCCTCGCAAGCAATCCCACCGACAAAGCGCAGGCCCCGGTACACAGCTGTAGTAACCCCCGCTGACTTCTTTTACTGAGGTTATATTTATCGGTGGTTTTTTTCCTGATGTTCTTATGTGTCCTACGTGTTTCAGTCGCCAATTCTGAATTATAACTAACATTAAAAACATGTTTAAGGAGGAGAGAGAGCAAATAAATCTGTTTAACATCTGATCTTTGGGTTTTTGTTCCGTAATCAGTGTGACCTGCGTATAAACGCATAAAAGAGATAACGTTGGTGTTTCCGTCATGTAGTAACTGCTGCCTTTAACTGTACAAAGGTTGTTCGACACTATGAAACACATACAGACTTCATGATGTTCGGCTAATATTTTTATTGTGAATATTAATCATGAGGGTAAACGGCCCTGTACACCACGCAGCGAGGTCAGCATATCCACGATATCCTCAGCTCCATGAGTTAACACAGAGTTTCCCAGCTGACTATCTAACTGCCAACTATTCCAAAGACGTGAAAATATACAGCATAAAGAAAAGTGTAAGAGACTCAGCAGCAGATTAGAATAACAGTTATACATTTAATAAATCACCAAATGAATCCAAGAAACGAGCAAACCTGTTCCGACAATTTGAGTTTGTATTCCCTCAGCTGCAGACTCGCTGCTGTTTAAATGTTTGAAAAGGAAGATTAGATATAAACAAACCTCAAAGATAGACTCAGTCTGCTTTCACATTTGATATGAGGCCAGCACGTATAGTGGCTGTGTCCTGTTTTAAGATCATACATGTAAAATTGTCGTCTGACCTCCGTCGATCCAGCCGCTCAGAGTCCGTGGTTACCATGGTTACTGCATAAGCAGCTATAATGTTAACAGCTGGCACTGAGGAAACCTACCGGCAGCATGGGTGTTTATGTTTTTCATTGCAAAAGAACCGTCTGAATGGTTAACTGAAGTTAACTTGGATAAATTATAGTTAAGGAGTATCACAGATAACCCCTATGTGAGCTGTGTGACTGGTCACCACTACACTGAAATCAGCAGGCTATTACTGAAATACACGTGCTATATCATAAACTATGATATAAACAGGGAGGTCCTATTGACATGTTTAGTTTTAAAGGACACCTTCCTGCCTTTAGTCTCATTCATGAGCAGTATTAGTTTTCTTCTAACATCCAGAAGTCTGCACGATGTGTTTCATAGTTTGTAACAAGCCTTTGACAGGTAAACATAACATGACCGAAAAAGCAAAAAAAAAAAAAAAAGAGAGAGAGAGTGTTGACATAAGAAGAGAAAATGCTCTCAATTATGGAGACAGACAAATGGTTCATTTATGTTTGATGTGTGTTTATTCCTCCCTAAATATCGTCGGTGAAGTTTGCCATGCACGTCAGATTTTCCTGCGCATTTTTATACCTCTGCCAACAGAGAGAGAGAAAAAAAATCACATTCTAACAGACAGCTGGTGCTTAGAATACAGCTGAATAACTATTAAAAAACAGATGATATTTAGATGATAGTTCAGTCTAACACATGTGCCAGTGAACCATTAAACGTCTGTGAAACTATGCAGTTATGAAACGTAACTTTAACCTCAGCCAAACCGATTTGCTCAGTTGTAAATAAAACAGCGAAGTAAACGTGACCCGACAGACAGAACCTGAGTGAATGAAGTCCAGCGTTTAACCACTGAGAGCTAAAACTCAGCTGAGGTTTGAAAGCTGTGTGCCGGTGATTGGACATCAGCCGCTGATGAAGCTGTTCGCCTATAAAGTGCTCTGTAAGGAAACGAGCTCCAGCAGCTCTGCGCTCGGGGAAAACACTATATTTACTTATCTTGTGCAGAAAAATGCGCTGACATTGCTTTATATCGAGCACCGGCTGCCCAGTTAAACTGTGACTATCACCAGGTAACGTAGGCGTGTTTCTTGAATTAGCAGCAGGTGTTAAACAGCTGACAGATGAGGAGGAGGATGCATGCAGGTAAACTGAGGGTCTGCTGAGCTGATCGCTGGTTTCGTGAGAAAAATGTCAGCTCGTTCTTTATGTTACAGAAGCACAGAGACACAAGACCAGGCGGAAAGAGACGATCGTTCGGTGAAAATGAGAATCTGCGAATGCAACATGTGGAACACGGAGAGTGGAATATGTAAACAAACCGGTTAACGTAACCCCCTGGGTGCACTCTGCATGCTAACTGTTAGCAGAGCTAGTGAAATCTCTGAAAACATCTGAGCACTTTTGCAAACATGTTCTATGTTGACAACCTGACCAGACATACATCGCGACATTCGCGGCTAAAACACTGTTAAAAGTGTAGCTGGTGACAGAAAAACGGGGCATTTTAAAACTACACCACCACCATTGCTGCTTGTGATTTGATCTGCATTCTGGGATAACTGGCTGCCCCAAGTCTACACAAGCAATCGATTTTCTAGGATCGACCTGTTTTGACTTACTTTGCACGGCAACCAATCAAATGTTAGAGAAGCTGCATGGGCAGCGTTAACCCCGCCCCCTGAGTTTGATGGGTGAGGCTGACAGATAAAATTATTTCATGATGAGAGCCAGGCGCCAGGACTGCCAAAATGAAATAAATAAATATATCATTAAATAATTAATTAAATGTGTCAATAATTAATTAAAATGTGAAATACATAAATAATTAATTAAATGTGTCAATAATTAATTAATTAAATGTGTCAATAATTAATTAAAATGTGAAATACATAAATAATTAATTAAATGTGTCAATAATTAATTAATTACATGTGTCATAACTATTTATTTAATTAATTAATTCCAATTTTAATTAATTATTGACACATTTAATTAATTATTTAATGGTGTATTTAATTATTTCATTATGGCAGTCCTGGCGTTCCATATTTATACACAATGCATAAATGTGCTTGGTTAAGAGTTGATGTTCCAGTCTAGAAGGTTTTAAGCTTCACTGGTGAGAGTGTCCAGATGATACATGTTGAGGGGAGATGAGAACATAGCAGGTTAATTGCATGCATGCTTACAATACACATAGTCAGGTTTGAGTGAAGGCCTAAGCGTCTTCTACTCCAGTCTGAGACTGGCTGCTAAAGTACTTTACTTAGTGATTAATGACGAGGGTCCAATTATTAGCTCTCAGAAATGCTAAGACCTGAAGTTATTACCTTAAAAGGCAAGTAATGAAGAAAGGAGAAGTTATATGTCAGTTTATAGTTATTAAAAGTATATGTGATGTACCCTTGTTTGCACGAATTGAACTTTTGTCCATCTGTCACCCTGTATTTTTGAACTGTATTGACGTAGGTGTGATATGTTATCCTATAAAACCAGAACCCAGTGTATTTTTGTCAGAGCAACCCATTCTGTATGCTGACGGCTGGTTGTTCTCCTGTGATAATAAAACTCATCGTTTGATTGCACTTTTCCGGAGCCTCCGTTGTTTTTTGTCTGGTCTGAAGTTGATCGATTTCGCAACAGTATGCACAAATATGACCCAAGATGGGACTCGCCAACCTGGATTGACTCAATAGGAGTTCCCAGGGGAGTTCCAGATGAGTATAAGTTAGTTAATCAGATAGCGGCCGGCTTTGAAAGTGTGTTTCTATGGATAACTCCGAATAAAAATGTCGATCGCATTAACTATGTCCATTATAATGTGTTGAGACTCTCTAATCTCACTAGGGACACGGTAGAAGGCCTTGCGGAACAATTAGGCCCGACGTCGTTAATGGGAATCCAGAATCGAATGGCCCTGGACATGTTGTTGGCTGAGAAAGGTGGTGTCTGTGCCATGTTTGGGGACATGTGTTGCACGTTCATACCCAACAATACTGCACCAGACGGTACGGTTACTAGGGCGCTTGAGAGTCTGAAAATGTTATCTAAAACCATGCATGAGCAATCAGGTGTGAACACTGGACCGGGAGACTGGTTCACGTCTGTCTTTGGGCAATGGAAGAGTGTTGTTATGTCTGCCATGTTTTCTTTTGTTGTTTTTCTTGTCATATTGATGATTGGATGTTGTCTCATCCCTCTGGTCCGGCGGCTTTTAGTAAAGATGCTGGAGAGAGCCCTGAGCTCAGGCTCAGCAGGTTCAGCTGCGCCGGAGTCCATGATGCCTTTGAGGGAGATTGTAGGCTGGACGGAGGAGTGAGACAAATCCTGGTGTAAGTTGGGCTCGCAAGCGAGCCCAAGAGGAGGAGTTGTCAAGAAAAACATGTAATTTCACTGCCATTATTTCATTATTATTTCATTAGTCTGCATCACTTAGTATCAGTTGATCATCACCATTATCATGTATCATTTATCATTTAGTAAATCTGCTTAATCTTGTATTCCAGAGCACGCAGAATAAGACACATTCCTCTGTAATATTCTATTATGCAAAAACCACCAGCATCTCTGTGGCTCCAGGCGGCCCAAAGTAAAGTCAGATGAGGACAGCGACCTTTTGTTGGCCTGGACAGACAATCTCACAAACTGCACACTCGGACACACAATTGTTTAGACCAGATGTTTTCCCTCATCCATATCTGGGAACATAAAGCCTGAGAAAGTGTTAGGTTTCTGAGAAGCTGAGTTCTAGGAAATGTTCTGACGTCATATTAGGCTATAAAGCTTTCTGTAACGAGCAGAGAAGATTGAAGACCGGCTTCCCACACTGTATAACTGTGTGTGTTTAATAAATCACTTTTTGGACACTTCTGGGGACTCTGTCTGTGCTTATTTTTCCTTCCAAATAAAAAGAACCTTTACAAAAGAACTGTGCATTTCGTGTTGTTAAGACTGTTTCATCTGGGACCATTTTGCAATCTAACGCAAGCTTAATTAAGGATTCTGTTTGTTTTATTCCTTCTAAGCCCAAATGAATTTCTTGTGAATCTGTCTACTGTGAGCCTGGTGATTTTGTTACTGATGCCTGACTGCCAACTGTATAAAACAAAAAACTACACACAATATTTGAAGCACATAGCGCACAGTCGTAAATTCACCCTAATTTTGGTATGATCTGAGCTCAGGCACTGGGTGACTGAGCATAGCACTTACGCATGTGAGCGAGGGGGGAGAAACTGCTGCAGGAGAAGCGTAGACAGGCAGACAGAGGAGAGCTTAAGTTTGACCAGGTACCAAAGCAAATCATTCATACTGTACAAATAATGTAAATATGACGGTGTATCACAAAAGATTGATATCAAACTGATCACTTGACCCATATTACGTTACTTGCTCTTGGAGTGAATCAACAAATGGGGAAATGAAAATCCGAACAACAACAATGATGTTTTTTTAGAGAGTCTTAGCTTACATGTGTGTTTATTTCATATTTTCAGTTGTTTCCCTCCACGGCTAAACAAAGCACTGTAATCGGTTTCAGTTATGTACTGATGAACACAACAATTGACATAAGTGGCTTCTTTCAAAGAAAAAACTCAGGTAGATTTTATTTTATATATTATGCTTTGTATGTTGTTCAGTATATTTCTATGCAAAACAAGAGGAATTTCAATACACAGCAGTATATTCACAGCTGAAACCAGATATTTACATACACTTTAGGGAAAAAACATAAAAACATTTTTTTTTTCTGTTAAACATCAATTTAGAGTGAACTTGCAACTAGAAGATCACTGGCTGCTCTCTGCCCAGCATGGAGGTCACTGCAAACTCTCGGTACCTCAGCAGAGCTGGCAATATCATCAAGGACTACTCTCACCCCAGCAACCAACTGTTTGAACTATTACCGTCAGGCCGACGGTACAGGTCACATAAAACCAGGACAAACAGATTCAGGGATAGCTTCTTTCCCAGAGCTATCACCGTAGTAAATAAGAACAAAAACAATTGAACCTATTCCATACCGTCACTGTCATTATATTATGCTGCTATTCATACTGTCATTATATTAATGCTGCTATCCTGTATATATTGTACAAACTATTGTTTGAGTACTTACGATTGTTTTTTTGTACTTTTTATATTTTACATTTATATTTATTATTGAAACTTGCACCAAGGGAGTGGCACTCCAATTTCGTTGTACTCTGTACAATGACAATAAAGGCTATTCTAACTTGTTTTGTTTTAGATAAATAAATATTGAAATATCTTTTGAATTAGTTAAATGTCAGAATATAGAGAGAGAGAGAGCTGTCTATTATTTATCACTTTCATCAAATTTAGGAGTACATATACACTAAGTTTATTGTTAATTAAGAAGAAAACTGCAGATGATTGCATTCTGATCTTAAGCAGCCTCTGATAGGTTAGTAGAGTCGGATTTTTTAGTAGAGTCCTCTGTCCTCTGCTGGATGTGTTGGAGAACACTTTCAGCCCTCTGAGGACTGCATACCACTGCCTGAGCCAAGCCAATGTGCCACTAAGCTCCAGCCAGTGTCCACACTGCCAGAGGTCTCCACACATGCTGGTTCGGTGTCTGTCTCCGCTGAAGGGTCAGAGGAACCCGTTTGAGCTGTCTGTCTCGGCTGGAGGGCCCAAGGGGCCCATTCAGCCACCTGTCTATGCTGAAGGGTCAGAGACCTGTTCGGCCTCCTGTCTCCTTTATAGTCGAAAAAGATGTGCTCCTGGTGCACTGGCCATTGCTGCTACTCAAATCGAGCGTGGACCTGGACCTCCAGCAGGCCCCGGGGACCTACGTCACACCTTGCTCTTGTCTCCCTTACAGCTGAAAAAGGTCCATGCTTGTGCCCTGGCCCTTCTGAAATTCCCTCTCCATTTAGCCGAGGCAGTGAGTCGGCCTCCTGTCTCCCTTACGGTCGAAAAAGATGTGCTCCTGGGCGCACTGGCCCTGCTGCTACTCACATCGGGCATGGCCCTTGCCCTCCAGCAGGCCCCGGGGACCCACATCCTCCCCTGCTCTACTCCCCCACTAGCTTCTTCTCTTGCAGTTACCCTCCACCACATATCCAGCACATATCCAGCTAACCCTAACCCACTACAATTCGTCCTGATTGTAGCACAAGTGGAACCAATAAGCAGGATTCATTGGCAAGCAGACAACCAGTTCCAACTACTGGGAAGAACCAGTGCGATGCATTTTGTGGTACGCGTCGTGGTAGCTCCTGCTAGGATTTAGGACAGACCTGAGGCTGATGAGAAGGATCTGGGTGTTGCAGGGCCGTCCTGGCTGACACGGCGCTGCGTGAAGCTCTGGGATGCTGCCTCTGGACTGGCACACTGGGGTGGTGGTTCCCCTGTTTAAAGACCTAGACCTGAGCGTGTGCTCCAACTGTCACACTCCTCAGCCTCCTCTATGCCAGGGTGTGTCTGTCAGTCAGGCCTCTGATTCAGGAGGAAGCAGTTTGTGTCCTGGTCATGATCACTGGAGCAGCTTGTTATCCTCTCGACTGCAGGGTCTGTGGGAGTTTGCACAACCAGTCTACATGTGGTTTGTGAGGCTTCTACTTTTGTAGGATCTTCATCTTACAGTACAAAGAGCCTTTGCTGCAGCTGTTGTTGTGTTTTGGCGCCTCATGGATAACTTTTCATGTCATTTGAGTTTCAGGCTTGTTGGTGTTGCTGAGCTGTGTGCATCGTCTGCGTGGGTGTCAGCATAATGGGGCTCATATTAAAATGACTTTACAGTCACAGAGAAAAACTTTAAAACACAAAATCAACACTTTGAACCATCGTGGAAACTACGTGTCCTTACTTGTCATCAAATGATGAGTGTGCGTCCTCACCAGGTGTCACAATCATGTGTATCAAAACGTGTGTAACTGTTAAACAGCAAAATGTGTTAAAGCTGAAAGTCTGACTGTTCAAAGGTGAAACTACAAACACTTGTACATATACAGCTCCCTCCATAATGGCCTGAGGAAAACCAAAGACCTGATGTGATTTCATGTTTTCTTTGTTTCACAGTTTAAAAGTTTGTGGTTCTGTTCTCAGACCTTTGTCACTCACATGTTGTGCATCAGCTGTTTATGTCACTGTGCAGCCAAACTAACTCCCCTCATGTGTTTCCTTTGCAGCTGCTCCTCTGGATAGCATTGAGTCCCTGGCTGCCTACTACGTGAGCTGCGTCAGGCAGGTGCAGCCGGACGGCCCGTACAGAGTCGCTGGATATTCTTCTGGTGCCTGTGTAGCATTTGAAATGTGCTCTCAGCTGCAGACCCAGAATCAGCCTGTGGAGTTCCTGTTTCTCTTTGATGGCTCACATTCATATGTGGCAGCGTACACACAGGTCAGAGAAACACTCGCGCATCTTTATTTCATGTATATGCTGTATAGCGTGTGTGATGTTGGTTTTGAAGGATGAGCTCTGGTCACATGATCTGCATGTGAACAGGTTTAACTGTGTTTTTGATTTGCAGAGCTACAGAGCCAAGCTAACACCCGGCAACGAGTCTGAGGCTGAGACTGAAGCCTTGTGTGCCTTCATCCAGCAGTTCACTGGCATTGAATACAACAAGGTATACTGTCTCTGACCCACAGGTTCACACACAAGTATTCCTTTATGTGGCATCAGCGTTAAAGGCCACACAACCTGAGCTTTTGCCTCACGGCGCCTGTAAGGTAAAGATGGTGACTGTAACACAGTCTGGAGCTGCTGTTCCAGCACAGTCTGTGTGTGGTGCAGGTTTGACTCAACAATGATGTGATGTTTGGAGCTGTTATGGAGACTAAAGTAAAACATGCGGTTAAATCAAACCTTCGTACAGTTTCTCACTGAAAGCTGACATTTGTAACTCCTGAATATCAAAACATCTTCATTTTGCATTTTCATATACATAAGATCTGTGATGTTCATTAATTATGTGTCACTTACTTTTCTGAAAACAACAATATCTCCGCGAGCACGCGGTAACGTTTGCTATGAACTTACAGTCGTCTCCATGGTTACATCCTACAGCTTTTGGAGACTCTGCTCCCGCTGTCAGACCTGAATGCACGCGTCAGTGTGGCCGTGGACCTAATCACCTCCGCTCACAAGGACATCGACCGAGACTCACTGCACTTTGCAGCCTCCGCCTTCTACTACAAGCTAAAGGCTGCTGATGCATATGTACCTACTGCAAAATACCACGGCAGCGTGAAGCTGCTGCGCGCCGAAACCAGCAGCGAATATGAGCAAAACCTGGGAGCTGACTATAAGCTCAGCGAGGTACCGATGCACATTTACATCAGTCTGTAGTACTTATCTTCACTGTGCGTGTGTGCGCTTGTGTGTGTTTCTATAAACTCTGTCTGAGCCTTCCAATGTTCAAACTGTGTACTGCGTCTTTCTTCAGGTCTGTGATGGCGAGGTGTCGGTCCACGTCATCAAGGGAGATCACCACACTTTCCTAGAAGGCGCGGGGGCGGAGTCTATCAAGAACATCATTCATAACTCGCTGGCTGAGCGAGCTGTCAAACCAAGGGAGGGTTAAACATCCACCGTCTCTTCACCCTAATTCCTCAGCTTTCCCCAAACTAGACTGTAAATGTGTCGTTATAGGAAGTGTTTGCACTGCTTATGTTTACACGCTACTGTTATCCTAATATCCCAAATGTTAATGGTTAGTGAACCAGTCGACATCCCATCATCTCACAGCTCCATCGATTCCAACTGCAAGTTTTGTTTTTTGTTGCCATATGTTGTTGTTTGCAGAAGTTCATCCCACAACAAAATAACGTGGTTAAAAAATTAATGTAACAAAGTAACAAACACTGACACATTGATTGAATCCTGAATTACATAACATCACTCAAATTGGTGTTTCTGCTCATGCAGACATCAGTAGACAGGCAAACGCGCTGCGACCAGCCTGATGAGCGACTGTGGAGGGAGGGCTGACCCTGCAGCCGTGTTTCTGCACACTAACTACTCGTAACACAAGTTGGAGGCATTTCTTTATTTTGTGATATTTGTTTACTTTTCAGTCATGTGACCACACAGTCATCAGTTACAGTGGCAACCAGCAAATGTTTACGTTGTCAATAAGTTCACAACAAATTAAGTGTTTCATAAACTGTGTTTTAACAATGACACTCGTGTTACTGTAATTTACAGACCAGTTATTTCACTAATTCAGAAGAAAAACTGCTTCTCTTCATGATGGACTGTGTCAAACACACGCTGTTGTTCTGACAACGCCTGTGACAGAGGCGTCGCTAAGGACCAAATGTGTCTCTTCAGAGGTTAATCAGAGATGTGAATGATCACTGTAACAGTGAGATCATATTTACTGATGTAACCTCTGAGAAACTGTTTCCTTTTAAAGGCTTTGGTCCAGAGATCTAAAACCTCAGCAAATAATCCAAACCTGAGTACAACAGCTGGCCTGAGACCTGTGATTGGGTCAGTGAAGGAAGCTGCTGATTGGAGATGAATGTGCTGAGGAGTCACAGTACGATGGACGTGACAATAAAGGCCTCTGTGTTTTATTGTAACATTTCTGTTATGTTTTGTAGGACTAATAAGGGCCTCAACAGTCGCTCAGTGTTTTCCTTCATTGTAACGAGCCTGTCCCGTTGGATCTATGATTCCTGTGCTTTTGTTGTCGTTACTATTTCTGATCATTTATCTTGTAAATATAGTTTTTGGGTTTTGTTTTTTAGAGGATGGGTCAGTTTATCAGGGACTGAAACACAAATCCTGTTGGCCCAGAAAATTCTTAGTCGCTGTTGGCGCCACCCGACCGTTTAGTTCAGACCATTAAAGTAACGACTGGTTCTATATGACACTTTTCTACATGCAACAAAGGTGGTGATGGAAGGAGGAGAACAAACTTTTTTGTCTGTATTTAATAGCACAATGAAGACCAGACAGCAAAGCAGGGAGGGAGAAATAAAGGGCCTCAGGTCAGAGTTGAACCCGGCCGCAGCATTTACCCCATGACCAGGTGACGTGGTCACCCGCCCGACCCTTACGCACAGCAGTATTTCACTTCAGCTACCAGGAGTATGTGGGTCGAGCATGCAGACTGAACTTTAGCTGCATGTTAGAAAGCCGAGTTTATGAATGAAGGCTAGAACAAATGTCCCGGCTGAAGGAGGAGGGGCTGCAGAGGTGTATAAACACAGGTGGGCGGGGCAGGGCTAGTGTGCAGGATGACTCAGTGACCTACACTGACCCGTGTTGGTGAACATTTTGTTAAAGTTAAATGTTTTCAAGCTGACAAGTAAATTATCCAGCGAGCTAAGTTGAGCTGACCGACGTGCAGTAAGGTTTTCATGCTCTTCACTAACAGCTGATCGCTGAGAATATATCAACAGTAATAATGTCCTGTAATTCCCACGGCTCTGTATGTCACACCTGCGTATGCTTCCCCATCACATTCATCACCTGTTCCTCTGGTGTCTCTGATTGGAGCACGCAGGTGTGTGGAGCAGAGTGAAATCACACACCTAATGCTGTTTTATTCAACCTGGATCTTGGAAGTTTTGATTAACATCAGTGTCAAACATGAACTAACTCTTTGTCCCCTTCAACATTACATGTTGTTTTTTGAAGTAACAGGTTCAGTGATCTTAAAAGGCTGCGGTAACGTGTCGCTGATAAAACACTGAGTCATTTTCAAATTATTCACTTTAGTTCAATTCAGCTTTATTGTTTTATGTGAAAGTCTCCATCCTGTGTCCTTCACTTATCTTTATCCCAGGTGTGAATTGTTCACAGGACTTAAAAGAAGGACGTGTCTGTGGAAAAGGCTCCGGCCAACCTAAACTCCTCCCTCATCAGGACACAGAAGAGCCGCTGAGGCAGCGCCTTGGAGTACGCTGCTGGTCGCGGCACACAGGTGCGCAACAAGATCTCCCGGCCTGCTGGAGGAGGGAAGTCTGGTACTCTGCTGCTTCCCCCAGTTTGCTTCTTGTCAGATCCCAAGTCCTCATCGACGGGCGCCAGAAGGGCAGCCTAAAAGGGCAAAGGTCAAATGTTAGCAAACAGCAACCGATTCTGAAGAAATGTGCTGTGTGATATTCAGAAGTACTGTAACCCGAGTCTCCCACAGAGACCTGATCCAGACTACAGCTCACAAACACAGCTCCTCTACTAACACCTCACTGCAGCTGCACGCTGCTGATCCTGTCTGTGATTAGAAATGATTTCAATAAAGTAAAACAGAGGCTCGTTTTCTATGAGCGCAAACAGGGATCTCTTTTTCAGTCTCAGTGTAACAAACGTGTTTACTGAATAAGTCTTTCAGTAAAAATGTTTTTGTTAATTCAGTAAAATCTGCAAAGATGACTTGTACTGTTGGCAGCAACAAACAGAGACAACAGAGTGTGGGACAGACAGGAAGTCAGGACACGTCTATGTGCTTCACAGTGGGACTAGAACATGAACATTTCTACACACACCACAGGCAGCAACTGTGCAAACCTCCCCGTCACCAAAAACACCCTGCAGGTCCCATCAGAGCAACGGCAGAGAAAACAGATGAAAGGTCTGTTAGAGAGAAAAACGCTTCGCTGCTTTCTTACCTGTATGACACCAAAAGGGTTTTGTTTTTTTAATAATAAAGGCTTCATGTTTTACAGTTAAAGGTAAAGCTCATGCAAACATGCAGGCTTATTTGTCTGATCAATGCAAAAGTTCAAACATGTCTCTTTCAAGCCTCATTATCAGCTGAGATCATAGTAAAGACACAGACAGGATCCTGATCCATCTGTTCTTTATATAATTACTGTTTTTACTGTAATGTAGAATATCATGGACATAATACACAGACTGCAGCCTAAATACTGCTAAAAACAGCTCTTTTTATTTTTAAGGTTTCACGTATTAACCTTTTATTATAAAAGTCACCTGATCCTTAGCAGGTGTGTATACAGAAATACACCAGGTCATTATTTAAGCAAAGCGAAGCCAAACTGCTCCTGTGTGACAGATGAAGTCCACCTTTAAACAGCATTTAGATGCTGCTAATGAAACTCGATTAGTGGCAGCACTGGTCTGTGGGCTGGGGACACTGGTGCCACCAGTACAGCGCGCACTTTTCACAGCGCCACCATGTGGACCAAACTGTATTCTGGGTCAAACCTGATGTTTTATCATTTACACTGAACAAAAATATAAACGCAACACTTTTGCTTTTGCTCCTGTTTTCCATGAGCTGAACTCAGAGATATGAAACATTTTCTACAAACACAAAAGACCCGACACTCGCAAGCAATGTTCCCTCTAAGCTGCGCGCGTACACAATTGCGCACTGCTGGCACGGTCTCTGCACAAAAAATCTGCGTTGCGCGCACAAAAAAAAAAAAAAAAAAAAAAAATTCACCTGAATTGAAATTAAAATGAAAACTTTAACAATCCTGTTTTGCAGTGTTAGTCAGTGACTGGCTGCTCCCGTATAGGATTAGAACGAGGCCACCTTATCCCGTAGTCCAGCCAATCACGCGATTCACATTCGTATATACGCAGCTAATCAACGTCGCTGTCAGGCTCTGACGCGTCCTTATGCGCCGACACCGGTGTTTTAGCAAAGCGGCTGATGTGGAGTGAAGCCACGTTAATGACAACGTGTACAACCATTGGAGATGTGAGCAGGACCGACGGAACAACTGACGGGAAAAGTGTGGACTTTATACCAGTTTTTAAATTGTGTTGATCGGCCGCGTACAACCAGAGTTATGATAAAAATATCTGCAATGTTTGGTGTTCTTCCTGAATACTGTCGTTGTTTATATTTACTGCGGGAAGAAACGGTGAAAACGCCGTTTTATAAGGAAAACGCTCGAAAGCCTGTGAGCAAAAACAACACCCCACCACCCTTTCCTATTGGTGGAAAAATGTACCATGTGGACCAATCAAAAATTATATGGCAAGGGTTAGAAACGGGAGGAAGTTTTAGGAGTGACGGCGGTGCTTGGAGATGTGAGAGATTTGCGACGTTTAGCGCAAATCTTATGTAGTGAGTGTGTAGTGTAGTCAGCAGTTTTGTTGTGTGTGTCAGAACAATGAGGCGACTGCTGAATGTTACAGGTGTTACAGCAGTGATACATCTGCTGTTGTCCTGCAGGTATCAGGCTGTTGTTCTCCTTCATCTCATAGTGGACACAAATTATTTTTTGGAGTGGCACAAATAATTTGTGTGGCATCAGATTTGATGCAGAACAGCTGATTGTTCTGTAAATAGTTTGAACTGTTTAATTAAAAAACGCCTTGGCTACATTTTTAGGTAAACAGCTGCAAAAAACTTTGTTTGCATAACTCGGTTACTTTTTTGAAGAAGTAACTATATAATTAATTGCCCAACATTGGTCATTATATCCTGTATTTTGCAGACAGAGTTACAGACTCTCTCCCAGACCACAGACTCATAATACAAGTCAGAGCTTTATTAAAAAAAAAAAGAAAGAAAGAAAGTTGTGTTTTCAAAATTAGAGTTATTTTTTACTTCCAATAGTGTTAACATACTGCACAGGTCAGGAACAAGATTTTTTGTTACATTTTCATTGTAAGTGGGCTGAAGCAGTTAATTAAAAGTAGTCTAACATGCCACACCTGTGAGGTGTGGCATGTCAAGGTGCTGATTAGACAGCATGAATATTGCACAGGTGTGTCTGAGACTGCCCACAATAAAAGGCCACTCTGAAATATGCCGTACATGTGTAGCACAATGACACACATGTCGCAAAACCAGTCAGGATCCGGTTCAGCTCATGGAAACAAAAGTGTTGTGTTTATATTTGTGTTCAGTGTAACAAATACTGAGACGTCTAATAATGTTGTGTGTTGTTCATCTGAGGACGCTGCAGAGAACCAGATTATTTTTATTATCCTGTTTGTCTGTTATGTGAACCTTTAGAGGATGTACCTTATAAAGACTGAGTGTGTTTATCGCACTATGTTAAATGTAACTGTGAGCGACACAAGGCTTACTGCTCATGGTTACCTCATCAGTGGTGAAGTCAGCCAGCTTGATGCAAGAAAGAGGAAGAACAAAAGGATGAAAGAGCAACACACAGATGAAAAACAAAAACAGACTTTCTAACCGACAGAGCTGAAATCTGAACATGTCACCAGCTGCAGGAGGCAACGCTCTGAACCACGTCGTTCCTCCTCCAGATGGAGCTTTTACTGCCTATAGTCTCTTGACATACAATGGTTGGATTGTCCTATGATACTGTATCAGCTGAGCCTCAAATTCTTATGATCTCGAGCTTCTTCAGTCTCAGTGAATCCTTAGTTGGCTCAGATGCATCATCTGGTGTTTGAGTGTAACAAGGTGGTTGTAACACAAAAGGTGTGTATGTGTTTGTGTAAACAGGTGAGTGTGGTTTGTAGTGTCCAACTAAAGCAGCGTGTCTAACCAACCACATCTCCAGGGCTGAATCAGGTGACCACGAGCCATCGCTCCACAGCTGCTGAGGGAGCTACAACCCTCATTCAGCCTTTCACAGACATACGGCAATGAACTGTATGAACAATAAACTTTATTCATACACACAAATCCCTTTAGGGTTGTGTCAGCGAGGGCAAACGTGCCACATCAAATACATGGAGCTACAAGCTGTGGTGACCCACTGTCAGTAAGGGAGCTTTATTACACACACACAGCATCAAATCATAACAACAGTTACCTCAAGCTACTTCTATGTTATAAGGCAAAGACCCTGCAGTTACACAGGGAAACATTAGGTGACCGTCTGTGAGCGACAGTGGGAACCAAAGCCTCTAACAAACATCCATCGATAGATGAGGGGCAGACGGGCTGAATGCAGAGAGGTCTACTAACACATGTTGAGTGAAGAAGAAACACCCAGTGCATTATGGGGAACTTAGACCTATAACTTAGACCTGTGTGCGCCTTAGCATATGCTACTTCCGGCGCATAGCGCTTAGTTTCCGGTGTGATATTCGCTCCTTGTTCACGGTCGGGTTTTTCAACCAAATGGACGAATCAAGTGGCAATTTACATTTTTCGAGATGTCGAATGTATCTGTAGATGATGTTGATCGACTTGTCGATATTTCCCCCCCGCGCCTCAGAGCAAACGAGAGAAAGGATTCAGATTTTATACTTCTCAGTATCTGTAAACAGCGCTCCCTCGTTTATCGCGGGAGTTACGTTCTAAAAATAACCTGCGATTGGTGAAATCTGAAGTAGCCAACTTTATTTTTCACAGTTATTATCAATGTTTTAAGGCTGTAAAACCCGTCACTACACACTTTATACACTCAGACCGACATGAACATTTTCACACGTTTCTCTCCTGTTTAAGCTCTCAAAGCTCAAACCTTCGTAGACAAATAAGTCCAGTATTACAGAAACCAAAGATCAAACCGTGTTTTCAGGTCCAGCACATGAGAACAGAGCAGCTGAGAGATAATTCAACATCAATGAATCATTAATGAATCAATGAATCAGCGATTCTGTACTGCACAGGAGAGACGGCACGGAGGAGATCAACAATAGTCTGAAGCCAATCAGGACGCAGAACACAAAGCGCTGTGCGCAAAAAAAAAAAAAGCATGCAAACTTGCACAAAAAAAATGTGCGAAACAGCGAGGCCGCGTTATAGCGACAGACCAGACCAGCTGCACAACACAGACACTTCAAACCTGAGGACAAATCTAAGAGAACAGAAAAAGGAAAGGAAACTTAGCTTAGAACCATGCAGCGCTACAGGAGACGGCAGCACTGCAGAGGTGAGGACCGGCACCTGTTTGAAAGAGACAAATGCACACAAACACACACAACAACGAACGAGAAACAAACACAGAGAGAGGAAAAAGTGGTTATACAGAACTTGAGGACATTACCTACATGTAAATATCTAAATAATTATAAATTTGTTGTGTTTTCTTTAACAATGTCAGAAGGAGAGAGGCACTGAGGCACCGTCTTCCGCCCCCCGATGCTCCTGCTGCGCCTCCTCCTTCTGACAGGAACTGCCTACAGAACAAGCATGAATGATGCCTGAGTGGACACACGCAACTCACAAGTTCCTGGCTCTGTCAGCTCCTCTGCAGAGGGTTTCCCTAAGAAGGTGGACCTAGCAGGGTCACCGGGGGACGGGGAGCTGTGCCTCACGGCCCTCACTTCGTCGGAGAAACCCTCATGCAGAGTTCAGAAACTTGTGTGTTGAGTATGTCGCTGTGAGCCTCCACCATTTAACTAGTGGGTGCAGCCTGAACTGTCTAGAGACAGACCAGACCAGCTGCACAACACAGACACTTCAAACCTGAGGACAAATCTAAGAGAACAGAAAAAGGAAAGGAAACTTAGCTTAGAACCATGCAGCGCTACAGGAGACGGCAGCACTGCAGAGGTGAGGACCGGCACCTGTTTGAAAGAGACAAATACACACAAAATAAGTGTTTGTTGTAGAATGTGCAGCATGAAAGTAGCATGCATGTTTTGCATAGAACTGTTTTATGCATCTGCATTTCACAAAGAATGACAAATTGGTATACGGGACAACAAATAAAATCTAATGTATAGAAAAAAGATAATAGGATATGCCCATGACAATAAGAATGATAAAGGACTTCACAAAGTCAATTTATTGCTAAAGTGTGATCTTAGAAAATTGCTATTGTGCACCACACTAAACAGAACAAATTCTGTCAAAACTTACTTTTGCAAGATCCCACAAATGTTTTGCAAGATCTTGAGAGTTTTTTTCTTTGCATTTATCATGCTTCCATCAATACCTGTAAAGCTGTACAGAGTACTGCAGCTGGTTGTTAATGAATGCAACAAAGACCACCAGATCAAAGTACACCTAGCCACGAGTGTTTCCCCTGCCACTGAGCACTATCTTCATCTCGCAAAATACATGTTCAAATTTTTTTTCTTCAATGTGCCTTGCGAGGCTCCATAACATACCTATCAATCTGTGAGCATTTCTCAGAGGCTGCAGCAACTGCAGCTTTTGAGGAAGTTGCAACAGCACATTTGTGAATTCTCACGCGTAGCCCTACAGGAACACCCACAGTTACAAATACCATAGCGACCAACATCAGTGCTACTACTGCCCACAGTTCATGTAAAGGAAACATAACGGTGTCATACAATAAACTACAGAATCAGCATTGTTGTCTGTGAAGGTTCTCAGTCATTCAGGTCATCGTAGTCAAAGGAGCTTGTAAAGAAAAGCGTCTGGACTTCTTTAAGTTGCTTGAAGACGTTTCACCTCTCATCCGAGAAGCTTCTTCACTTCATCAGCATTGTTGCACAACCGTGTATTCAATCTTGTTACCCTTCTTTAAAGTCCACTACCTGTGCTGCAAGTGAAGTTGATGCATTAACACATTGAAAGTTGTGGCACTTCTCATTATTTGACGTGCACAGCTGCTCTGTGTGAGGGTCAAACATTTGTTTATTCAACACCTGTGAAGGTATCAGAAAAAATGCATAGATAGCAAGAGAAGCAAATTAAAGCACTGCACGTGCTTTACGTGCTATGACATGCTGCACGTCATAAAACCCAGTTTCTTGATTAACATTTTTAAGAGTTAAGTTGTAATACTTTTGTGCATTATTAAAACAAATCCTAAAATTCTGTATCACTGTGCTGTTACGAGAAGGTAGCTTGAATGTAGGTATCTGGCCCTGTGTAAATCTTGAGCATGAGTGATGTTGTGGGACAGTGCACCAACTACACAGGTACAACAGCCGGAGAACCAAGAACCAGGAACAGCTACTTGGTGATCCCGACACAGACTCCAGCTTTCCATATCTGCATCTGCAATGAATATTAATAGAGATAAAATACAATCTTTTATCCTGTCTTCCTTCTCTCAGCCCAACCGGTCGCAGCAGATGGCCCCGCCCCTCCCTGAGCCTGGTTCTGTCAGAGGTTTCTTCCTGTTAAAAGGGAGTTTTTCCTTCCCACTGTCGCCAAAGTGCTTGCTCATAGGGGGTCATATGATTGTTGGGGTTTTCTCTATATCTATGAAGCACCTTGAGGCGACTTTTGTTGTGATTTGGCGCTATATAAATAAAATTGAATTGAATACAATTTGCGCTCTCAGAGTGCTTCTTGTTTGTTTTTGTTGTAATCTGACTGTGGATTTTGATGTTTTTAAAAGCATAATACAGCAAAAAAACAAACAAACAAACAAACAAAACCCAGAAGGCCTTTTAAATTTCTTTAAATATTGTTCTGCTTTAGTCAAATCAAAAGATTGTATATTATTAACTTGAAATTGAATTGTGATTTTAATTTTAGGAATAGAATTTTAAGAATATTAGTTTTTACTGTCTCCAAATGGACAGGTAAAAAGCAGCTTTGAATTGACAGACCTCAAATAATAATATATTTCTTGGATTCGAGGGGGCACCCAAACTCCACCTACACTACTGTGCTAGACAGCAATATCACAGAACAGTGAACTCTTGGCACACACAAAAAATCCCCAGTGTAATCAATCCTCCACAGCAATGAAACACTGGATTATTGGGTACAGACACTCTCTTGTAGCCAAAAGGTCAGAGGGTTAGTCCTTTCCAAAGCTATCAAAACATCATTTAGCAGGGCAGCAGCAAACAGTGTCTGAAAAGTGACTTTTCATAACCACTGTCATACTTATTAGATATTAAATTTACAATTGTTTTCTTCTCTGTATTGTTATCCATTCAGAACCAATACAATTATCCTGATAGATGCAGAAGGGAATGTGATCTTCACAGAGCGCACCATGCTTGACTGTGACACAACCAAATGGAGCACCAGTTCTTTCCAGTTCAAACTGCAGGAGTGAAGACACAATGGAGGAAACCTACTCTGTGCCTTTCTGCATCATCTCTCCTTCCGTTACCTTTTCCTCACCATCTCCTTCAGCTGAGCCTCATGTGACCGCAAAGACTCATCAGCACTTTTTTTATTCAGCTAGTCACTAGCTGCCTCGTTAACATCAGTTTCATATATTTCTTACTTTTGATTTAATTTAAAGATGTATGCTAATTTTTAAAAAAAAGCAAAGATGCCAAAGGACATTTAGAGTTTTGTAGAGGAAAATATTTTACCTACATGTCATGAACCTTCTCAAAAATTATAGCTTGAATGTAATTTGGTGAATATAAGATTGGTGTGATGCCATTTTCTGTCATGAACGCTAGACATTGTGGCCCTTTCACACACATGGCAAAAGACAGGAGATGATCTGTGTTAGGCACATTACATGCAGTACGTTATGACTGGTTCTGACATTAGTGGTTTTAAATACAGCTTGTCTGGGTGAAGTGTAGAAAAGCTCGTCTGCGGTGCATGAATACATGCTTTTTGGTGTCCGATGTAACCTTCCATCCATGATTTACATTTTATGCTCTATTTTCAGGCTGCAGGCTAAATTGGCATCCTATGACAAGTCCTAGGGTCACATATATTTTTCTAGAAGATTTAAGTTCACACGAGTCATCACCAGGATTACTGGCTACTTTGTAAGTTTCTGATTACCCTTTCATTGGTGTTTAGGTAATTTTGCGTCACAGCATCAAATGTTTCAATGCACTGTTAAATGCACTGGATCTTGAAAAAACAGCCTGAAAATAAATAACAGTTTATCCAAACACCTCTCTTTTTGATTGTTGCATTATGATTACGGATACAAAATAACTGTCAGGAGCCATGTGCTCACACACATATCAGTATAGGCCTAGGAAGCTGGCTCCGCTGCTTCCTGTATGACTCTAGGATTTACCCACATGCAGGTGACGTATGAGTAATGTATTTATTAATGTGAAGAAAGCTTTTTGTAACCAGATTGAACCCATGGTTAATTTGACTTCTGTTCCCTAAAAAAAAAAAGAGTTCAAACTTGATATGATTTGTGAGTAATATGTACATATGTATTTTGATCTTTTGTTAGTTTTTTCCATTTAAAATCTCCCTATGGTCATTTAACCAGTATCCCTGGTTTGCAGTGTTATGCCATTGTATGTACTTTAGCTGACCTGCAACTGTTTTCAAACAGTGACCCCTCCTGCCTGTGTGGAATATTGCACCCTTCAGGATGTACCTGAACATTTGGTGTATTTAAAGATTACCTTCTTATTTTTTTAACCAGCAGAATGGGCACTGGTATCTTCACATCAATGTTTTAAAGCAATACAGCATCTAAAGAGGTGTAGAGGAGTATAAATCTAGACAAGTACAAATAGAATACCAGTGGCACAGCATTAAAAAATAATGCAGTTTTTATTTTTATCTGATTAATTTCAGCTGTGAAACAAATTTGTGGTTGTATTACCATCACTCCATGTTTATAGGCTGTATGTAAACATCTTTATAGTTTTCTTCATATACTGTGTGCTGTAAGCATCCACCAGTCCCAGAATTAGCACTCTCTGCTAAAGGCAGCAAGAGTCCACTCGACAAAACCAAAGCATGTTTTGTAAGATTTTGCATCACTGATTAAATATATCTGAATTTATTGATTCATGCAGGAGGTGTGTAGCACATGCTCACTTTAATGTTATGTTATAATTTGGTTGCTCTTCCCATTTTTAAAAACATTATCCTTTTTTAATGCTTGTCGGCTACCCCTTGTAGTCAAAGTGTGCATAAAGGGATTTCACGCAATATCAGGAGTTTCAAAAATGTGAACCATCCCACTGGATGGCTTCACATTATGTGAAAATGGGGGAGGGGGGATTCCAGTTATTCAATGGGACGTCGTTTGTAAACTGAATGATGCTGGAATTAGTAGCAACATTTTTCCACATTTAGCTCAAAGCCTTATTAAAAACATGTTTTTTCAAGTCATTTTTCACAATATTCAAATTTCCAAAGAGGAATTGGAAAATGTTCTTTCCCTGAAAATGTCTTTTACTGAAGCTGCATCTATCCTCTCCATCTCAAGGCCTACTCTGTAAGACTATTATAACAAGTAAGTTATACAGTCGCTTACATTTAATGCTTCATTGAGCTGTATGTTTAAGTGTAGAAGAAAACCAAAGATCAAAGACGACACAGTTCAGTGCCAGTTAGCAAAGATGATGCATTTTGTCCTTTGGATGTATCATATTGCTGGTCTCTGTCAGCCTCTGTGGACCTTCACCACCATCTGCACCACGCACGAGGGCTTGAGCCCATATTCAGATAGAGATGCAGAGTCGTTCACCAATAGCTTCCCAGTGACAGTCAGCCGGACTTCAGCCATAAGATATCCTACACACACAACAGAGGACAGAGATGAACCTCACAAAATATTTAAACATGTCAAAAACTATTATGTCAGGTTCCCTGAACACCACTGAAGATGCACACATTTTAAACACACTCCTGTGTCCAAAACTCCTTAGCAGTGACAACAAAGTTAATATTTCAAAATCATCCTCAGTGCACACCTTTTCCCCCACTGTGGTCAAGATGCTCTTAGCTGTTTGGTTCCTCCTGCTCAGGATTTCTTCAAAGGAAAAAAGGAAACAAAAAGCAGTTTTAAAAGTTTTTTGTTGGTGGTGTTTTTGACTTTCAAGCTCAATCAAAGCAGAAAAAGACTTCAAAACAAATTCAATTGAATGGATGGGTATAATCTTCCATTGAAAGCCAGCAAGAAATAACAGTTTTTTAGAGAGTTTTGGTCATCATACACATAACAGCAATCACTGCGTTTGCAATATAATCTGTGACTATTATGAAAGTAACATACATAACTTGAAAAGCTAAAATCAATCATAACATTAAGCTCACCTTGTTTTTGTGGAGAAGGTGATCAGGCTTTTTCTTCACGTCCTGAGACCAGGTGCACTGGATCATCACCAGCTTGTATCGTCATCCTTTTTCACTCAGTGAAGTCTTTCTCTTTGTTCCCTTTGCAACAGAAAACTACCGTGTGATCACAGGTGAAGTTAGGGATATTTTTCCTGTGCAGTTTTTATAGTGCTTCATTTGGTGAAGCTGTTGATCCACTTTGATCTCAAAGGATCTCGACGGTGGAAAAAAGTAATATTTCTCCTTACCATTAGGCTAAATATAGATATAACAATTTATAATATGTCAGCAGCATCCCCATAAGGGAGGTCTCCCTGTAGTGTCCCGAATGCAGATCCATTGTGATAAGAGAGAATGGATCAGATTTGAATGTCCTCTGTAAAGTGTGCACAGCAGTAAATGGACAGCCGTTTGAATTCTGCTTGCAGTGTTTGAGGGAATGGGAGAGTCCACGGCCTTGGAAAGACTGCTGTGAAAATCACTAAAAACACTACAAACCTGCCCAGATAACCTTTGGTTCATTGGAGGAAGTCCACGGATGTCCTTCTATCCGTCCCTGTCTCACCTCCTGGTTGAGTACAGCAAGTGGAATTGTAAATTTGTTGTTTGTCCTCGATGTAAGGTAAAGTTATGTTTTCTATGCCTGAAGAGCTATACTAAATGTATTTTTTTAAAGCGACTTCTGTGTACCATGCTCCAGCGGTGTAGCTGTATGGCAGAAGAAATAATGACAGAGACACAAAGCTTCCAAGTTTTACTTTTGATGTGGGAGTGCCTTATTTGTAATAATGTACCATGCTGTGTTTTTTAATTCCCTTTTTATAATTCTCTATCTCTCTAATTCTCTCCAAATCAAATATAATTAGTGTTGGGTTCTATTGATGAGAAATTTGCTACTAAATGTGATCTTTACAGCTGCATTATGTCTGAATCATAATGATAATAAACCTGAAAAATGTAATTCATTCATAAATGTGAAATATAGTTAATCATACATTATGTTATTACTCATTCCTTAAGATTTAGTTATTTTATGTTGACCTGTCATTGTCTGCTGCTTCTTTAGCATTAGCTTGATGGCATTAATCACTTGTGCTATTCAGGCATTTTTTCCGTGTTTTTTTTTGTTAGCTTTATGATGACTGCTATTTTTTCTTCTAAATTGTTTAAGGAAATCAATGTCTATTTTATTAAAACCTTGTTATGCTTAATAAACAGTTAGGGTGTAAAGCATGCATGTTACAAGCACGTAGATGCTTTTATTTACAGTTTGTCGTTGGTTTCTTCTGCTTGTGCAGTTTTCCAGCCACCTTCTTCCCGTGCAGCACACAGTCCCAACATGATCAGATGATGCAGAACAGCCGTGTGGGTCAGCATCCCCTGACACCACACCCTGAACCCACCAGCCAAAGCCCTCCCTGCAGCTGAGCCACAAACCACATATTATCTCATTTAGAAAAATGTTTTGAGTAACTGACAAAACACGTAGTTAAGATTAATTTTTAGGGGTTTTGTTGGTTTTATAAACAGTTTAGTTTGAAACACACTGAATAATTCATTAACTACATTTTAAAAATCTGAAAAGCACTGTGGCGGGGCAGGGCCGTGCAGAGAGGTTTAAAGGGACGGGTGCTCAAAGTTAAAAAGGGGCACATTGAACCAGGTTGAATAACAACAACACACATTCATCAAGAATCTAATATGGGAAGAGAAGGGCTGTGTTGATCTGAGACTGTAGACATTAAAAAGTCCATAGGAGAGATGGTAGCTGATTAAACAAGTGTCATGAGATAATAACAAAATGCAAAGATTGGTGACAGCGCTTGGAACCATAAGGCAACAAAAAACTGTGAGAAATAAATTAGGCTCTGCCTGTGAATCACTCTTTGCTTCTCTTCTTCCTTCCATCCCATCATTTCATATATCACTCTCCACTTGCTATGTGAGAACAAGGCACAACTTGTCTGTGAAGGTTCTCAGTCATCCCGGTCATCGTAGTCTTTGCAAGCTCCTTTGAAGGCACAACTTGCTATTGCAATAAACTATAATCTAATTATCCACACCTAACAACTCTTGCACTTAATCTATAATAAAATGATGACAGAAAAATGTTATAGCACTGCCTTTAGTAGCCTCACACAGCTCCTGCTGTTTCCTCCTCATGTCCTTACCAGGCATGTCTGGACAATGTTATATCATGAGTAATATTTAAAAAAAAAATCCATCTAAATAAAACACACACATGCACGCACACACAGTGACATTTTAGACCTTCTTCAGAATACTGTATATACTATGGGCATCACGGTGCTGATCCATAATCCTTACATTATTATTTATTACTAGAGCTACAATAATAAAGCAATGAGGAGGGGGAAGTAATAAATATGAAATAATGTATTTATGATGATTCCATTTGTTTCACTATCCACTCTGTGCAGGGGCAAAGCTTATTACATTTTTAAACTGTAGAGATACAATAATTTTACTGCTGTAAAATCCAACTTTTGTCTTATTTAAAATATAAATCTAATATAATCTGCTTCTTAATGTATGTTCTTTAAAATACAGCGTGTGTTTTTAATATATTATAATTATAATAATTATTATGTGGACATGCATATTAGATCGTTTTTTAGTGAAATATAATCCCTCCAGAAAGGCAGGAAAAGCCCGGAAACTTACTTTAAAACGAAATATGTTCCCTAAAACGGTGACAGAGCTACAGATCCATGACAGCCTTACACAGGTAGCCAGCAGCTGTGACCAGCACTGCTTGTGCAGTTAATAAAAGGACAGGTAATGTTTGTCGCGCTGTTGCACACACAGCACGCTCGTTTGTTTCAGTTCGTCAGTTGCCACAAGACAACTTACCAACGTGTACGTAATAAGCTAATACTCCTGGGTGCTATACACTACAGTGCACGCTGTGCACCTACTTACTGGGTTTGTCGCATCAGTCTGTGTCTCTGAGTTAACTTGTGTTTCTCCTACAGCTCCGGACCGCAACAAATGCGCGTGCTCTTTGTGAGCTCGTTCCCGGCTCGTAACCAGCGCGTTCTGCCGTCAAGGGCGATCATTGGTTAAATGTGATCATGTGACTGATGCAAGCCAGATCCTTTTATTTAGCAAAACTGTGATTAATAGTTAAATATTATTGTTGATGGGCACAGACAAGACTCCGCACGCACACACACACACATAAAAAAATAAATAAATTTTTTTTAAAAAGTTGCCTCAACAAAAGGGCACTTTGGGCACCCATCAGGAAAGGGGCGGGTGCTCAAGCCCCTCTAGCCCCCCCTCTGCACGTGCCTGTGGCGGGGTGTGGTTTGTGGCTGAGCAGCATCAGGGGAGGGGTGGAGCAGTGGGTGTGTGTGTGTGTGTGTGTGTCCATCCATCCCTAGGTGAAGCTGCACCCGATGAAGGAGAGGAAGAGCGCAAATAAGTGGGGCTAAAAACCACAGCACTTCTCAACGGTTTTTCAGATAGAATCAGATAGAAGCGCATTCTCCTTTATAAATATGTGTATCCCTTCGTTACCATGGGAACGAAGATAAAGGAAGTTGTAGAGTCAATGCGGACTTTGTGGACATTTGAAAAGGTCAGGAGTTAAGAGTGGGACACTTGGGGTTTTTTCTTCTTTTTTTCTTTTTGCCACAAGACCGGAAAAACGGCATGTGTCCCTAAGTTGCGGCTTCGGTACGTTGGGATCTACCTATCCGAAGAGGAAGACGCATAAAGGGAGTGACTTTTTTTTTTTTAATTGGCAGATAATTTCAAATGCAGCGTTTCTATCAGCTCAACAAATGTCAGCACACACAAACTGTGTGTAGTGTGTAGCACAGTGCGTTGGTAGCCAAATCGCCGGCTGCGGTGTTTGACACGAAGAAACAAGAAATCAAGCTGAGACAAGAAGAAGGTTTAGAAAGACAAGACAGGAGAGGAAGAAGAGACGTTACATTTAAAGGTAAGGACTCCTCATTTAAAGATCACGTGTAAGTCCTCGTGTTTTTAAATCACATACTGGGTCTGTACAGGTAACATTATGTTTTTTACATAGTGTGAAACGTGCTACAAATCAAACTTAGGTAGACTGTGTTACTTAAAGGCTGCAGGAAAATACTCGGTTGTGTTTAAAAAGGTTAGTTTGCTGTACTGTGATGGATTTAAAGCAAATAAGGATCCTAACTGCAAAAGAAAATAATTTTCAAAAAGGTTGAAATATCTAAAGCAATGGCAGATTTAAAAAAAAACACACACACAATAAAAACAACAGACTGCAGGGAGGTTCTGTTCTGTGATGTCACAATCAAGCTGGTCTGAATAGAGATACAGTCCCGATCAAAAGTTTAAGACCTCTTGAAAAATTGCAACAAAAAAATAAAAAAGTCATATTTTGCATGGTTGGATCTTAACAAGGTTCCAAGTAGAGCTTCAACATGCAACAAGCAGAAATTGGACAAAAGCATTTTTTGAGCATCCAATTTATTGAAAACAAACAGAAAAATAAACAGAAATCAAAGTTCCAAACATGAACTCAGTAATGAATAGCTTCACAGCTATTGCTGATCACTTCAAAAAATTTGTTGCGGCTCTGTTATAGCATCACACAAACATCTCACATAAGCTCTATCTCTACAGTTTTATGTCGCACTCATAGCACACTATGCCCACATTTGTGGAGAGCAACCTTTGCATCATTTGTGTTAATGGGAAACAGTAAGGCATTTTGTACCAGGAGCTCGTTTTGCTTGTCGACCCCTAACAGTCAGCAGATAACATGTTAATCAGGTTATGTTATGACAATCCCTGCAGCACATCCATTTAAATGTCTTGGAGACGTGAGCGGGGGGGCCAACTTCACTCACTCTTCAAATCCAACAAAAGTGGTATCAAACGTTTGTGCTGCGTTTGTGCTGCAAAAATTTTCGTTTGTGCTGCTATCATTTTAAAGATATTAATAAAAATTTCTAGAGGTCATCAGAGGTCAACCAGCCCCCTCATATTAATGGAATCAAACAAAATTGGTGTCAATCAGTTGTGCTATGTTTGTGCTGGTTTGTGCTGCTAAAGTTGTCGTTTGTGCTGCTTCTGTTTTCAAAGACATTAATGAAAATGTAAAGGTCAAATGTACTGTTTATAAGATTGGGGAAAACTGCAGTCAGCTGAGACTGAAGAAGTCACTTGGATGAGTGACGAAACGTTTCTCCCACTGAAAGTGTCCGGATGAACAGAATCAACCTTTTGGAATTTACTTACCCGGATGATTAAGCACGCATCAAGACGTTGTTTTATTAATATTTTTAAAATGATAGCGGCACAAACAACAATTTTAGGAGCACAAACCAGCACAAACATAGCACAACTGATTGACACCAATTTTGTTTGATTCCATTAATATGAGGGGGCTGGTTGACCTCTGATGACCTCTAGAAATTTTTATTAATATCTTTAAAATGATAGCAGCACAAACGAAAATTTTTGCAGCACAAACGTAGCACAAACGTTTGATACCACTTTTGTTGCATTTGAAGAAGGTGGGGGGGCCAACTTCACTCACATTTTGGAGACCGTTGATCAAACGTAAATATGTCCAGTCACTTTTGATTCAACCTGCTTAGCTTGATCTCACATTTGCCGTTTCCTCTATCTCTATCCCCTGTGTGTGTCTGTTTGTGTGCTTGTGTGTTTGTGAGTGTGTGTGTGTGCGTGCGATGATCTCACATTTGTCATTTCTTCTTTCTCTCTCCCCTTGTCTTGTGTGTGTGAGTGAGAGAGAGATTATCATCTAACATTTGCCATTTCCTCTAGCTCTTTCCCCTGTGTGTGGGTGCATGTGTAAAGGTAAGAAGCTTAGTAATGAAGTAAATGAATTCATTGACGGGTGAACAAACAAGGGCAACACGGTGGCACAGTGGTTAATATAGTTGCCCGCACAGCAAGAAGGTCCTGAGTTCAACTCCACTATCAGGCTGAGGTCTTTCTGTATGGACTTCTCATGTTCTCAAAGTGTTTGTGGGGGTTCACTCCACGTGCTCCGGACTCTTTCCAAAATCCTAGTTTGTGGAGAAACTCTGAAATGCTCTTAAGTGTCTAGGGTTGTCTGTATCTGTGTTAGCCCTGTAACAGACTGGTGACCTGTCGAGGGTGTACCCTGCTTCTCGCCCTAAGATAGCTGGGATAGGCTCGAGCTGCCCTGTGACACTGGAAAAGAAACACAGCAGAGAATGGATGGGTGGCTGATCAAACGTAAACATTTCCAGTCACTTTCAGTTCAAGCTGCTTAGCATGATCTCACATTTGCCAATTTCTCTATCTCTTCCCCCTCTGTTGTGTGTGTGTGAGATATTCTCACTTTTGCCATTTCTTCTGTCCCTTTCAACTGGTGTGTGTGTGTGTGTGTGTGTGTGTGTGTGTGTGTGTGTGTGTGTGTGTGTGTGTGTGTGTGTGTGTGAGTGTGTGTGTGTGTCCCACATATTGCATACTCTGCTTTTGTCCTCAAATCAGGTAGGAAGTGTCTGTGTGGTTGAGCTGGTCTGGTCTGTCTAGACTTTCACTAGATAGATCAGGCTGCACCCACCTGTGAAACAGGTGGAGGGTCACCAGGACATGCAGAACTCGCTGACAGACTCCTGGCCACCTCTTGCCTCCTTAGTAGAAAGGGGCCACTCCCAGAGGCAGAGGGCTGTGAGGCACCGCCCGCCGGGCCCTCTCCTTTGGGAAAACCCTCAACACTGGGCCGAACCTTGGAGTTCTGCATGTCCATTCAGGCACACTCCATGCTTGATCTGTGGGCAATTCCTCTCAGAAGTGGAGGTCACGGTGGAGGCGTTGGAGGGCGGAAGGCGTTCCCTCAGTGGCTCTCCTCTTCTGAGATTATGTAAAAACATAAGTCAATGTAGTGTAAGAAGCTTGAAAGAAAGTAACTGAACTTTTTTAAATTTCTGGGAGACGGTTGCTCACACGCGGGCGGCACAGTGGTTAGCACCGTTACCGCACAGGAAGAAGGTCTTGAGTTCAGCTCTACCGTCGCTCTGTGTGGAGTTTGCATGTTCTTCCTGCTTTTGCGTGGGTTCTTTCCTTGTACTCCGGCTTCCTGCCACAGTCCAACGACCTGCAGTTAGTGGCAATAGGTAATCGAAGAGTGTAAATTGGCGATAGGTGCGAATGGTTTTCTGCGTCTATGTGTTAGCCCTGTAACAGACTGGTGACCTGTCGAGGGTGCACCCTGCTTCTCGCCCTAAGATAGCTGGGATAGGCTCGAGCTGCCCTGTGACACTGGAAAAGAAACACAGCAGAGAATGGATGGGTGGCTGATCAAACGTAAACATTTCCAGTCACTTTCAGTTCAAGCTGCTTAGCATGATCTCACATTTGCCAATTTCTCTATCTCTTCCCCCTCTGTTGTGTGTGTGTGAGATATTCTCACTTTTGCCATTTCTTCTGTCCCTTTCAACTGGTGTGTGTGTGTGTGTGTGTGTGTGTGTGTGTGTGTGTGTGTGTGTCCCACATATTGCATACTCTGCTTTTGTCCTCAAATCAGGTAGGAAGTGTCTGTGTGGTTGAGCTGGTCTGGTCTGTCTAGACTTTCACTAGATAGATCAGGCTGCACCCACCTGTGAAACAGGTGGAGGGTCACCAGGACATGCAGAACTCGCTGACAGACTCCTGGCCACCTCTTGCCTCCTTAGTAGAAAGGGGCCACTCCCAGAGGCAGAGGGCTGTGAGGCACCGCCCGCCGGGCCCTCTCCTTTGGGAAAACCCTCAACACTGGGCCGAACCTTGGAGTTCTGTATGTCCATTCAGGCACACTCCATGCTTGATCTGTGGGCAATTCCTCTCAGAAGTGGAGGCGTTGGAGGGCGGAAGGCGTTCCCTCAGTGGCTCTCCTCTTCTGAGATTCTGTAAAAACAAAAGTCAATGTAGTGTAAGCAGCTTGAAAGAAAGTAACTGAACTTTTTTAAATTTCTGGGAGACGGTTGCTCACACGCGGGCGGCACAGTGGTTAGCACCGTTACCACACAGGAAGAAGGTCTTGAGTTCAGCTCTACCGTCGCTCTGTGTGGAGTTTGCATGTTCTTCCTGTTTTTGCGTGGGTTCTTTCCTTGTAGTCCGGCTTCCTGCCACAGTCCAACGACCTGCAGTTAGTGGCAATAGGTAATCGAAGAGTGTAAATTGGCGATAGGTGCGAATGGTTTTCTGCTTCTATGTGTTAGCCCTGTAACAGACTGGTGACCTGTCGAGGGTGCACCCTGCTTCTCGCCCTAAGATAGCTGGGATAGGCTCGAGCTGCCCTGTGACACTGGAAAAGAAACACAGCAGAGAATGGATGGGTGGCTGATCAAACGTAAACATTTCCAGTCACTTTCAGTTCAAGCTGCTTAGCATGATCTCACATTTGCCAATTTCTCTATCTCTTCCCCCTCTGTTGTGTGTGTGTGAGATATTCTCACTTTTGCCATTTCTTCTGTCCCTTTCAACTGATCTGTGTGTGTGTGTGTGTGTGTGTGTGTGTGTGTGTGTGTGTGTGTGTGTGTGTGTGTGTGTGTGTGTGTCCCACATATTGCATACTCTGCTTTTGTCCTCAAATCAGGTAGGAAGTGTCTGTGTGGTTGAGCTGGTCTGGTCTGTCTAGACTTTCACTAGATAGATCAGGCTGCACCTACCTGTGAAACAGGTGGAGGGTCACCAGGACATGCAGAACTCGCTGACAGACTCCTGGCCACCTCTTGCCTCCTTAGTAGAAAGGGGCCACTCCCAGAGGCAGAGGGCTGTGAGGCACCGCCCGCCGGGCCCTCTCCTTTGGGAAAACCCTCAACACTGGGCCGAACCTTGGAGTTCTGCATGTCCATTCAGGCACACTCCATGCTTGATCTGTGGGCAATTCCTCTCAGAAGTGGAGGTCACGGTGGAGGCGTTGGAGGGCGGAAGGCGTTCCCTCAGTGGCTCTCCTCTTCTGAGATTCTGTAAAAACAAAAGTCAATGTAGTGTAAGCAGCTTGAAAGAAAGTAACTGAACTTTTTTAAATTTCTGGGAGACGGTTGCTCACACGCGGGCGGCACAGTGGTTAGCACCGTTACCACACAGGAAGAAGGTCTTGAGTTCAGCTCTACCGTCGCTCTGTGTGGAGTTTGCATGTTCTTCCTGTTTTTGCGTGGGTTCTTTCCTTGTAGTCCGGCTTCCTGCCACAGTCCAACGACCTGCAGTTAGTGGCAATAGGTAATCGAAGAGTGTAAATTGGCGATAGGTGCGAATGGTTTTCTGCTTCTATGTGTTAGCCCTGTAACAGACTGGTGACCTGTCGAGGGTGCACCCTGCTTCTCGCCCTAAGATAGCTGGGATAGGCTCGAGCTGCCCTGTGACACTGGAAAAGAAACACAGCAGAGAATGGATGGGTGGCTGATCAAACGTAAACATTTCCAGTCACTTTCAGTTCAAGCTGCTTAGCATGATCTCACATTTGCCAATTTCTCTATCTCTTCCCCCTCTGTTGTGTGTGTGTGAGATATTCTCACTTTTGCCATTTCTTCTGTCCCTTTCAACTGATCTGTGTGTGAGTGTGTGTGTGTGTGTGTGTGTGTCCCACATATTGCATACTCTGCTTTTGTCCTCAAATCAGGTAGGAAGTGTCTGTGTGGTTGAGCTGGTCTGGTCTGTCTAGACTTTCACTAGATAGATCAGGCTGCACCCACCTGTGAAACAGGTGGAGGGTCACCAGGACATGCAGAACTTGCTGACAGACTCCTGGCCACCTCTTGCCTCCTTAGTAGAAAGGGGCCACTCCCAGAGGCAGAGGGCTGTGAGGCACCGCCCGCCGGGCCCTCTCCTTTGGGAAAACCCTCAACACTGGGCCGAACCTTGGAGTTCTGTATGTCCATTCAGGCACACTCCATGCTTGATCTGTGGGCAATTCCTCTCAGAAGTGGAGGTCACGGTGGAGGCGTTGGAGGGCGGAAGGCGTTCCCTCAGTGGCTCTCCTCTTCTGAGATTCTGTAAAAACATAAGTCAATGTAGTGTAAGAAGCTTGAAATGAAAGTAACTGAACTTTTTTAAATTTCTGGGAGACGGTTGCTCACACGCGGGCGGCACAGTGGTTAGCACCGTTACCGCACAGGAAGAAGGTCTTGAGTTCAGCTCTACCGTCGCTCTGTGTGGAGTTTGCATGTTCTTCCTGCTTTTGCGTGGGTTCTTTCCTTGTACTCCGGCTTCCTGCCACAGTCCAACGACCTGCAGTTAGTGGCAATAGGTAATCGAAGAGTGTAAATTGGCGATAGGTGCGAATGGTTTTCTGCGTCTATGTGTTAGCCCTGTAACAGACTGGTGACCTGTCGAGGGTGCACCCTGCTTCTCGCCCTAAGATAGCTGGGATAGGCTCGAGCTGCCCTGTGACACTGGAAAAGAAACACAGCAGAGAATGGATGGGTGGCTGATCAAACGTAAACATTTCCAGTCACTTTCAGTTCAAGCTGCTTAGCATGATCTCACATTTGCCAATTTCTCTATCTCTTCCCCCTCTGTTGTGTGTGTGTGAGATATTCTCACTTTTGCCATTTCTTCTGTCCCTTTCAACTGATCTGTGTGTGTGTGTGTGTGTGTGTGTGTGTGTGTCCCACATATTGCATACTCTGCTTTTGTCCTCAAATCAGGTAGGAAGTGTCTGTGTGGTTGAGCTGGTCTGGTCTGTCTAGACTTTCACTAGATAGATCAGGCTGCACCTACCTGTGAAACAGGTGGAGGGTCACCAGGACATGCAGAACTCGCTGACAGACTCCTGGCCACCTCTTGCCTCCTTAGTAGAAAGGGGCCACTCCCAGAGGCAGAGGGCTGTGAGGCACCGCCCGCCGGGCCCTCTCCTTTGGGAAAACCCTCAACACTGGGCCGAACCTTGGAGTTCTGTATGTCCATTCAGGCACACTCCATGCTTGATCTGTGGGCAATTCCTCTCAGAAGTGGAGGTCACGGTGGAGGCGTTGGAGGGCGGAAGGCGTTCCCTCAGTGGCTCTCCTCTTCTGAGATTCTGTAAAAACAAAAGTCAATGTAGTGTAAGAAGCTTGAAAGAAAGTAACTGAACTTTTTTAAATTTCTGGGAGACGGTTGCTCACACGCGGGCGGCACAGTGGTTAGCACCGTTACCACACAGGAAGAAGGTCTTGAGTTCAGCTCTACCGTCGCTCTGTGTGGAGTTTGCATGTTCTTCCTGTTTTTGCGTGGGTTCTTTCCTTGTAGTCCGGCTTCCTGCCACAGTCCAACGACCTGCAGTTAGTGGCAATAGGTAATCGAAGAGTGTAAATTGGCGATAGGTGCGAATGGTTTTCTGCGTCTATGTGTTAGCCCTGTAACAGACTGGTGACCTGTCGAGGGTGCACCCTGCTTCTCGCCCTAAGATAGCTGGGATAGGCTCGAGCTGCCCTGTGACACTGGAAAAGAAACACAGCAGAGAATGGATGGGTGGCTGATCAAACGTAAACATTTCCAGTCACTTTCAGTTCAAGCTGCTTAGCATGATCTCACATTTGCCAATTTCTCTATCTCTTCCCCCTCTGTTGTGTGTGTGTGAGATATTCTCACTTTTGCCATTTCTTCTGTCCCTTTCAACTGATCTGTGTGTGAGTGTGTGTGTGTGTGTGTGTGTGTGTGTGTCCCACATATTGCATACTCTGCTTTTGTCCTCAAATCAGGTAGGAAGTGTCTGTGTGGTTGAGCTGGTCTGGTCTGTCTAGACTTTCACTAGATAGATCAGGCTGCACCCACCTGTGAAACAGGTGGAGGGTCACCAGGACATGCAGAACTTGCTGACAGACTCCTGGCCACCTCTTGCCTCCTTAGTAGAAAGGGGCCACTCCCAGAGGCAGAGGGCTGTGAGGCACCGCCCGCCGGGCCCTCTCCTTTGGGAAAACCCTCAACACTGGGCCGAACCTTGGAGTTCTGTATGTCCATTCAGGCACACTCCATGCTTGATCTGTGGGCAATTCCTCTCAGAAGTGGAGGTCATGGTGGAGGCGTTGGAGGGCGGAAGGCGTTCCCTCAGTGGCTCTCCTCTTCTGAGATTCTGTAAAAACATAAGTCAATGTAGTGTAAGAAGCTTGAAATGAAAGTAACTGAACTTTTTTAAATTTCTGGGAGACGGTTGCTCACACGCGGGCGGCACAGTGGTTAGCACCGTTACCGCACAGGAAGAAGGTCTTGAGTTCAGCTCTACCGTCGCTCTGTGTGGAGTTTGCATGTTCTTCCTGTGTTTGCGTGGGTTCTTTCCTTGTAGTCCGGCTTCCTGCCACAGTCCAACGACCTGCAGTTAGTGGCAATAGGTAATCGAAGAGTGTAAATTGGCGATAGGTGCGAATGGTTTTCTGCGTCTATGTGTTAGCCCTGTAACAGACTGGTGACCTGTCGAGGGTGCACCCTGCTTCTCGCCCTAAGATAGCTGGGATAGGCTCGAGCTGCCCTGTGACACTGGAAAAGAAACACAGCAGAGAATGGATGGGTGGCTGATCAAACGTAAACATTTCCAGTCACTTTCAGTTCAAGCTGCTTAGCATGATCTCACATTTGCCAATTTCTCTATCTCTTCCCCCTCTGTTGTGTGTGTGTGAGATATTCTCACTTTTGCCATTTCTTCTGTCCCTTTCAACTGATCTGTGTGTGTGTGTGTGTGTGTGTGTGTGTCCCACATATTGCATACTCTGCTTTTGTCCTCAAATCAGGTAGGAAGTGTCTGTGTGGTTGAGCTGGTCTGGTCTGTCTAGACTTTCACTAGATAGATCAGGCTGCACCTACCTGTGAAACAGGTGGAGGGTCACCAGGACATGCAGAACTCGCTGACAGACTCCTGGCCACCTCTTGCCTCCTTAGTAGAAAGGGGCCACTCCCAGAGGCAGAGGGCTGTGAGGCACCGCCCGCCGGGCCCTCTCCTTTGGGAAAACCCTCAACACTGGGCCGAACCTTGGAGTTCTGTATGTCCATTCAGGCACACTCCATGCTTGATCTGTGGGCAATTCCTCTCAGAAGTGGAGGTCATGGTGGAGGCGTTGGAGGGCGGAAGGCGTTCCCTCAGTGGCTCTCCTCTTCTGAGATTCTGTAAAAACAAAAGTCAATGTAGTGTAAGCAGCTTGAAAGAAAGTAACTGAACTTTTTTAAATTTCTGGGAGACGGTTGCTCACACGCGGGCGGCACAGTGGTTAGCACCGTTACCACACAGGAAGAAGGTCTTGAGTTCAGCTCTACCGTCGCTCTGTGTGGAGTTTGCATGTTCTTCCTGTTTTTGCGTGGGTTCTTTCCTTGTAGTCCGGCTTCCTGCCACAGTCCAACGACCTGCAGTTAGTGGCAATAGGTAATCGAAGAGTGTAAATTGGCGATAGGTGCGAATGGTTTTCTGCGTCTATGTGTTAGCCCTGTAACAGACTGGTGACCTGTCGAGGGTGCACCCTGCTTCTCGCCCTAAGATAGCTGGGATAGGCTCGAGCTGCCCTGTGACACTGGAAAAGAAACACAGCAGAGAATGGATGGGTGGCTGATCAAACGTAAACATTTCCAGTCACTTTCAGTTCAAGCTGCTTAGCATGATCTCACATTTGCCAATTTCTCTATCTCTTCCCCCTCTGTTGTGTGTGTGTGTGAGATATTCTCACTTTTGCCATTTCTTCTGTCCCTTTCAACTGATCTGTGTGTGAGTGTGTGTGTGTGTGTGTGTGTGTGTGTCCCACATATTGCATACTCTGCTTTTGTCCTCAAATCAGGTAGGAAGTGTCTGTGTGGTTGAGCTGGTCTGGTCTGTCTAGACTTTCACTAGATAGATCAGGCTGCACCCACCTGTGAAACAGGTGGAGGGTCACCAGGACATGCAGAACTTGCTGACAGACTCCTGGCCACCTCTTGCCTCCTTAGTAGAAAGGGGCCACTCCCAGAGGCAGAGGGCTGTGAGGCACCGCCCGCCGGGCCCTCTCCTTTGGGAAAACCCTCAACACTGGGCCGAACCTTGGAGTTCTGTATGTCCATTCAGGCACACTCCATGCTTGATCTGTGGGCAATTCCTCTCAGAAGTGGACGTCACGGTGGAGGCGTTGGAGGGCGGAAGGCGTTCCCTCAGTGGCTCTCCTCTTCTGAGATTCTGTAAAAACATAAGTCAATGTAGTGTAAGCAGCTTGAAATGAAAGTAACTGAACTTTTTTAAATTTCTGGGAGACGGTTGCTCACACGCGGGCGGCACAGTGGTTAGCACCGTTACCGCACAGGAAGAAGGTCTTGAGTTCAGCTCTACCGTCGCTCTGTGTGGAGTTTGCATGTTCTTCCTGCTTTTGCGTGGGTTCTTTCCTTGTACTCCGGCTTCCTGCCACAGTCCAACGACCTGCAGTTAGTGGCAATAGGTAATCGAAGAGTGTAAATTGGCGATAGGTGCGAATGGTTTTCTGCATCTATGTGTTAGCCCTGTAACAGACTGGTGACCTGTCGAGGGTGCACCCTGCTTCTCGCCCTAAGATAGCTGGGATAGGCTCGAGCTGCCCTGTGACACTGGAAAAGAAACACAGCAGAGAATGGATGGGTGGCTGATCAAACGTAAACATTTCCAGTCACTTTCAGTTCAAGCTGCTTAGCATGATCTCACATTTGCCAATTTCTCTATCTCTTCCCCCTCTGTTGTGTGTGTGTGAGATATTCTCACTTTTGCCATTTCTTCTGTCCCTTTCAACTGATCTGTGTGTGTGTGTGTGTGTGTGTGTTTGTCCCACATATTGCATACTCTGCTTTTGTCCTCAAATCATGTAGGAAGTGTCTGTGTGGTTGAGCTGGTCTGGTCTGTCTAGACTTTCACTAGATAGATCAGGCTGCACCCACCTGTGAAACAGGTGGAGGGTCACCAGGACATGCAGAACTCGCTGACAGACTCCTGGCCACCTCTTGCCTCCTTAGTAGAAAGGGGCCACTCCCAGAGGCAGAGGGCTGTGAGGCACCGCCCGCCGGGCCCTCTCCTTTGGGAAAACCCTCAACACTGGGCCGAACCTTGGAGTTCTGCATGTCCATTCAGGCACACTCCATGCTTGATCTGTGGGCAATTCCTCTCAGAAGTGGAGGTCACGGTGGAGGCGTTGGAGGGCGGAAGGCGTTCCCTCAGTGGCTCTCCTCTTCTGAGATTATGTAAAAACATAAGTCAATGTAGTGTAAGAAGCTTGAAATGAAAGTAACTGAACTTTTTTAAATTTCTGGGAGACGGTTGCTCACACGCGGGCGGCACAGTGGTTAGCACCGTTACCGCACAGGAAGAAGGTCTTGAGTTCAGCTCTACCGTCGCTCTGTGTGGAGTTTGCATGTTCTTCCTGTTTTTGCGTGGGTTCTTTCCTTGTACTCCGGCTTCCTGCCACAGTCCAACGACCTGCAGTTAGTGGCAATAGGTAATCGAAGAGTGTAAATTGGCGATAGGTGCGAATGGTTTTCTGCGTCTATGTGTTAGCCCTGTAACAGACTGGTGACCTGTCGAGGGTGCACCCTGCTTCTCGCCCTAAGATAGCTGGGATAGGCTCGAGCTGCCCTGTGACACTGGAAAAGAAACACAGCAGAGAATGGATGGGTGGCTGATCAAACGTAAACATTTCCAGTCACTTTCAGTTCAAGCTGCTTAGCATGATCTCACATTTGCCAATTTCTCTATCTCTTCCCCCTCTGTTGTGTGTGTGTGAGATATTCTCACTTTTGCCATTTCTTCTGTCCCTTTCAACTGATCTGTGTGTGTGTGTGTGTGTGTGTGTGTGTGTGTGTCCCACATATTGCATACTCTGCTTTTGTCCTCAAATCAGGTAGGAAGTGTCTGTGTGGTTGAGCTGGTCTGGTCTGTCTAGACTTTCACTAGATAGATCAGGCTGCACCTACCTGTGAAACAGGTGGAGGGTCACCAGGACATGCAGAACTCGCTGACAGACTCCTGGCCACCTCTTGCCTCCTTAGTAGAAAGGGGCCACTCCCAGAGGCAGAGGGCTGTGAGGCACCGCCCGCCGGGCCCTCTCCTTTGGGAAAACCCTCAACACTGGGCCGAACCTTGGAGTTCTGTATGTCCATTCAGGCACACTCCATGCTTGATCTGTGGGCAATTCCTCTCAGAAGTGGAGGTCATGGTGGAGGCGTTGGAGGGCGGAAGGCGTTCCCTCAGTGGCTCTCCTCTTCTGAGATTCTGTAAAAACAAAAGTCAATGTAGTGTAAGCAGCTTGAAAGAAAGTAACTGAACTTTTTTAAATTTCTGGGAGACGGTTGCTCACACGCGGGCGGCACAGTGGTTAGCACCGTTACCACACAGGAAGAAGGTCTTGAGTTCAGCTCTACCGTCGCTCTGTGTGGAGTTTGCATGTTCTTCCTGTTTTTGCGTGGGTTCTTTCCTTGTACTCCGGCTTCCTGCCACAGTCCAACGACCTGCAGTTAGTGGCAATAGGTAATCGAAGAGTGTAAATTGGCGATAGGTGCGAATGGTTTTCTGCGTCTATGTGTTAGCCCTGTAACAGACTGGTGACCTGTCGAGGGTGCACCCTGCTTCTCGCCCTAAGATAGCTGGGATAGGCTCGAGCTGCCCTGTGACACTGGAAAAGAAACACAGCAGAGAATGGATGGGTGGCTGATCAAACGTAAACATTTCCAGTCACTTTCAGTTCAAGCTGCTTAGCATGATCTCACATTTGCCAATTTCTCTATCTCTTCCCCCTCTGTTGTGTGTGTGTGAGATATTCTCACTTTTGCCATTTCTTCTGTCCCTTTCAACTGATCTGTGTGTGTGTGTGTGTGTGTGTGTGTGTGTGTGTGTGTGTGTGTGTGTGTGTGTGTGTGTTTGTCCCACATATTGCATACTCTGCTTTTGTCCTCAAATCATGTAGGAAGTGTCTGTGTGGTTGAGCTGGTCTGGTCTGTCTAGACTTTCACTAGATAGATCAGGCTGCACCCACCTGTGAAACAGGTGGAGGGTCACCAGGACATGCAGAACTCGCTGACAGACTCCTGGCCACCTCTTGCCTCCTTAGTAGAAAGGGGCCACTCCCAGAGGCAGAGGGCTGTGAGGCACCGCCCGCCGGGCCCTCTCCTTTGGGAAAACCCTCAACACTGGGCCGAACCTTGGAGTTCTGCATGTCCATTCAGGCACACTCCATGCTTGATCTGTGGGCAATTCCTCTCAGAAGTGGACGTCACGGTGGAGGCGTTGGAGGGCGGAAGGCGTTCCCTCAGTGGCTCTCCTCTTCTGAGATTATGTAAAAACATAAGTCAATGTAGTGTAAGAAGCTTGAAATGAAAGTAACTGAACTTTTTTAAATTTCTGGGAGACGGTTGCTCACACGCGGGCGGCACAGTGGTTAGCACCGTTACCCCACAGGAAGAAGGTCTTGAGTTCAGCTCTACCGTCGCTCTGTGTGGAGTTTGCATGTTCTTCCTGTTTTTGCGTGGGTTCTTTCCTTGTACTCCGGCTTCCTGCCACAGTCCAACGACCTGCAGTTAGTGGCAATAGGTAATCGAAGAGTGTAAATTGGCGATAGGTGCGAATGGTTTTCTGCGTCTATGTGTTAGCCCTGTAACAGACTGGTGACCTGTCGAGGGTGCACCCTGCTTCTCGCCCTAAGATAGCTGGGATAGGCTCGAGCTGCCCTGTGACACTGGAAAAGAAACACAGCAGAGAATGGATGGGTGGCTGATCAAACGTAAACATTTCCAGTCACTTTCAGTTCAAGCTGCTTAGCATGATCTCACATTTGCCAATTTCTCTCTCTTCCCCCTCTGTTGTGTGTGTGTGAGATATTCTCACTTTTGCCATTTCTTCTGTCCCTTTCAACTGATCTGTGTGTGTGTGTGTGTGTGTGTGTCCCACATATTGCATACTCTGCTTTTGTCCTCAAATCAGGTAGGAAGTGTCTGTGTGGTTGAGCTGGTCTGGTCTGTCTAGACTTTCACTAGATAGATCAGGCTGCACCCACCTGTGAAACAGGTGGAGGGTCACCAGGACATGCAGAACTCGCTGACAGACTCCTGGCCACCTCTTGCCTCCTTAGTAGAAAGGGGCCACTCCCAGAGGCAGAGGGCTGTGAGGCACCGCCCGCCGGGCCCTCTCCTTTGGGAAAACCCTCAACACTGGGCCGAACCTTGGAGTTCTGTATGTCCATTCAGGCACACTCCATGCTTGATCTGTGGGCAATTCCTCTCAGAAGTGGAGGTCACGGTGGAGGCGTTGGAGGGCGGAAGGCGTTCCCTCAGTGGCTCTCCTCTTCTGAGATTCTGTAAAAACATAAGTCAATGTAGTGTAAGAAGCTTGAAATGAAAGTAACTGAACTTTTTTAAATTTCTGGGAGACGGTTGCTCACACGCGGGCGGCACAGTGGTTAGCACCGTTACCGCACAGGAAGAAGGTCTTGAGTTCAGCTCTACCGTCGCTCTGTGTGGAGTTTGCATGTTCTTCCTGTTTTTGCGTGGGTTCTTTCCTTGTAGTCCGGCTTCCTGCCACAGTCCAACGACCTGCAGTTAGTGGCAATAGGTAATCGAAGAGTGTAAATTGGCGATAGGTGCGAATGGTTTTCTGCGTCTATGTGTTAGCCCTGTAACAGACTGGTGACCTGTCGAGGGTGCACCCTGCTTCTCGCCCTAAGATAGCTGGGATAGGCTCGAGCTGCCCTGTGACACTGGAAAAGAAACACAGCAGAGAATGGATGGGTGGCTGATCAAACGTAAACATTTCCAGTCACTTTCAGTTCAAGCTGCTTAGCATGATCTCACATTTGCCAATTTCTCTATCTCTTCCCCCTCTGTTGTGTGTGTGTGAGATATTCTCACTTTTGCCATTTCTTCTGTCCCTTTCAACTGATCTGTGTGTGTGTGTGTGTGTGTGTGTGTGTGTGTGTGTGTGTGTGTGTGTGTCCCACATATTGCATACTCTGCTTTTGTCCTCAAATCAGGTAGGAAGTGTCTGTGTGGTTGAGCTGGTCTGGTCTGTCTAGACTTTCACTAGATAGATCAGGCTGCACCTACCTGTGAAACAGGTGGAGGGTCACCAGGACATGCAGAACTCGCTGACAGACTCCTGGCCACCTCTTGCCTCCTTAGTAGAAAGGGGCCACTCCCAGAGGCAGAGGGCTGTGAGGCACCGCCCGCCGGGCCCTCTCCTTTGGGAAAACCCTCAACACTGGGCCGAACCTTGGAGTTCTGTATGTCCATTCAGGCACACTCCATGCTTGATCTGTGGGCAATTCCTCTCAGAAGTGGAGGTCACGGTGGAGGCGTTGGAGGGCGGAAGGCGTTCCCTCAGTGGCTCTCCTCTTCTGAGATTCTGTAAAAACAAAAGTCAATGTAGTGTAAGCAGCTTGAAAGAAAGTAACTGAACTTTTTTAAATTTCTGGGAGACGGTTGCTCACACGCGGGCGGCACAGTGGTTAGCACCGTTACCCCACAGGAAGAAGGTCTTGAGTTCAGCTCTACCGTCGCTCTGTGTGGAGTTTGCATGTTCTTCCTGTTTTTGCGTGGGTTCTTTCCTTGTACTCCGGCTTCCTGCCACAGTCCAACGACCTGCAGTTAGTGGCAATAGGTAATCGAAGAGTGTAAATTGGCGATAGGTGCGAATGGTTTTCTGCGTCTATGTGTTAGCCCTGTAACAGACTGGTGACCTGTCGAGGGTGCACCCTGCTTCTTGCCCTAAGATAGCTGGGATAGGCTCGAGCTGCCCTGTGACACTGGAAAAGAAACACAGCAGAGAATGGATGGGTGGCTGATCAAACGTAAACATTTCCAGTCACTTTCAGTTCAAGCTGCTTAGCATGATCTCACATTTGCCAATTTCTCTATCTCTTCCCCCTCTGTTGTGTGTGTGTGAGATATTCTCACTTTTGCCATTTCTTCTGTCCCTTTCAACTGATCTGTGTGTGTGTGTGTGTGTGTGTGTGTGTGTGTGTGTGTGTGTGTGTGTGTTTGTCCCACATATTGCATACTCTGCTTTTGTCCTCAAATCAGGTAGGAAGTGTCTGTGTGGTTGAGCTGGTCTGGTCTGTCTAGACTTTCACTAGATAGATCAGGCTGCACCCACCTGTGAAACAGGTGGAGGGTCACCAGGACATGCAGAACTTGCTGACAGACTCCTGGCCACCTCTTGCCTCCTTAGTAGAAAGGGGCCACTCCCAGAGGCAGAGGGCTGTGAGGCACCGCCCGCCGGGCCCTCTCCTTTGGGAAAACCCTCAACACTGGGCCGAACCTTGGAGTTCTGTATGTCCATTCAGGCACACTCCATGCTTGATCTGTGGGCAATTCCTCTCAGAAGTGGAGGTCACGGTGGAGGCGTTGGAGGGCGGAAGGCGTTCCCTCAGTGGCTCTCCTCTTCTGAGATTCTGTAAAAACATAAGTCAATGTAGTGTAAGAAGCTTGAAATGAAAGTAACTGAACTTTTTTAAATTTCTGGGAGACGGTTGCTCACACGCGGGCGGCACAGTGGTTAGCACCGTTACCGCACAGGAAGAAGGTCTTGAGTTCAGCTCTACCGTCGCTCTGTGTGGAGTTTGCATGTTCTTCCTGCTTTTGCGTGGGTTCTTTCCTTGTACTCCGGCTTCCTGCCACAGTCCAACGACCTGCAGTTAGTGGCAATAGGTAATCGAAGAGTGTAAATTGGCGATAGGTGCGAATGGTTTTCTGCGTCTATGTGTTAGCCCTGTAACAGACTGGTGACCTGTCGAGGGTGCACCCTGCTTCTCGCCCTAAGATAGCTGGGATAGGCTCGAGCTGCCCTGTGACACTGGAAAAGAAACACAGCAGAGAATGGATGGGTGGCTGATCAAACGTAAACATTTCCAGTCACTTTCAGTTCAAGCTGCTTAGCATGATCTCACATTTGCCAATTTCTCTATCTCTTCCCCCTCTGTTGTGTGTGTGTGAGATATTCTCACTTTTGCCATTTCTTCTGTCCCTTTCAACTGATCTGTGTGTGTGTGTGTGTGTGTGTGTGTGTGTGTGTGTGTGTGTGTGTGTGTGTGTGTGTGTGTGTGTGTGTCCCACATATTGCATACTCTGCTTTTGTCCTCAAATCAGGTAGGAAGTGTCTGTGTGGTTGAGCTGGTCTGGTCTGTCTAGACTTTCACTAGATAGATCAGGCTGCACCTACCTGTGAAACAGGTGGAGGGTCACCAGGACATGCAGAACTTGCTGACAGACTCCTGGCCACCTCTTGCCTCCTTAGTAGAAAGGGGCCACTCCCAGAGGCAGAGGGCTGTGAGGCACCGCCCGCCGGGCCCTCTCCTTTGGGAAAACCCTCAACACTGGGCCGAACCTTGGAGTTCTGTATGTCCATTCAGGCACACTCCATGCTTGATCTGTGGGCAATTCCTCTCAGAAGTGGAGGTCATGGTGGAGGCGTTGGAGGGCGGAAGGCGTTCCCTCAGTGGCTCTCCTCTTCTGAGATTCTGTAAAAACAAAAGTCAATGTAGTGTAAGCAGCTTGAAAGAAAGTAACTGAACTTTTTTAAATTTCTGGGAGACGGTTGCTCACACGCGGGCGGCACAGTGGTTAGCACCGTTACCCCACAGGAAGAAGGTCTTGAGTTCAGCTCTACCGTCGCTCTGTGTGGAGTTTGCATGTTCTTCCTGTTTTTGCGTGGGTTCTTTCCTTGTAGTCCGGCTTCCTGCCACAGTCCAACGACCTGCAGTTAGTGGCAATAGGTAATCGAAGAGTGTAAATTGGCGATAGGTGCGAATGGTTTTCTGCGTCTATGTGTTAGCCCTGTAACAGACTGGTGACCTGTCGAGGGTGCACCCTGCTTCTCGCCCTAAGATAGCTGGGATAGGCTCGAGCTGCCCTGTGACACTGGAAAAGAAACACAGCAGAGAATGGATGGGTGGCTGATCAAACGTAAACATTTCCAGTCACTTTCAGTTCAAGCTGCTTAGCATGATCTCACATTTGCCAATTTCTCTATCTCTTCCCCCTCTGTTGTGTGTGTGTGAGATATTCTCACTTTTGCCATTTCTTCTGTCCCTTTCAACTGATCTGTGTGTGTGTGTGTGTGTTTGTGTGTGTGTGTGTGTGTGTGTCCCACATATTGCATACTCTGCTTTTGTCCTCAAATCAGGTAGGAAGTGTCTGTGTGGTTGAGCTGGTCTGGTCTGTCTAGACTTTCACTAGATAGATCAGGCTGCACCCACCTGTGAAACAGGTGGAGGGTCACCAGGACATGCAGAACTCGCTGACAGACTCCTGGCCACCTCTTGCCTCCTTAGTAGAAAGGGGCCACTCCCAGAGGCGGAGGGCTGTGAGGCACCGCCCGCCAGGCCCTCTCCTTTGGGAAAACCCTCAACACTGGGCCGAACCTTGGAGTTCTGATGTCCATTCAGGCACACTCCATGCTTGATCTGTAGGCAATTCCTCTCAGAAGTGGAGGTCACGGTGGAGGCGTTGGAGGGCGGAAGGCGTTCCCTCAGTGGCTCTCCTCTTCTGAGATTGTGTAAAAACATAAGTCAATGTAGTGTAAGCAGCTTGAAAAGAAAGTAATTGAACTTGTTGAGATGGTTGATCAAACTGAAATATTACTGTCATGGTCCAGTTACGCTACATGTATATGTATTTGTTTTTGTTTCTCTCACTTTCTTTCTTGCTTCCCTGCTCACAACGCGATGCCTGGGCGGACCTAATCATGGGCTCCCGGTTGCTGTCCTCACACCTGCAAGCAATTTCTCACCTGAGGTTCATCATCCTGTTTACCAGCCACTTCTGAAGGCAGTTGCTTGGAGCCCTTTGTCGCTGGACTACTGTGTAACATTCGTTAGTGCAATTCTAGCTTTGGAAATATTTTGATTTCTCTTTGTGCTTTTCTTGGCATTTAACATTTTGTCCTTGTATATAGATTTTCCGTGCCCCGCCTTGAGACCCTGTTCGTGAGTGTGGCAGTTGCAGTGAGCCTGTGGAGCCCCCCACCCTCCATGGACCTCTGGATTCGCTGGACCCCTTCTCCCCACTTGTATATAGTGCACTCTGTGTCATGTAAATAAAAAAAATGTTTATTGTGATTCGTAGTCTGCGCTTGAGTCCTGCTCAGCCTTGACAATTTTTAGTCACTTTCGGTTCAAGCTGCTTAGATTCCCATGATCTCACATTTGCCATTTGTGTGTGTGTGTGTGTTTGTTTGTCCCACATATTGCATACTCTGCTTTTGTCCTCAAATCGGGTAGGAAGTGTCTGTGTGGTTGAGCTGGTCTGGTCTGTCTAGACTTTCACTAGATAGATCAGGCTGCACCCACCTGTGAAACAGGTGGAGGGTCACCAGGACATGCAGAACTCTTGCCTCCTTAGTAGAAAGGGCCACTGCCAGAGGCGGAGGGCAGTGAGGCATCCAACCCCCATCTCATCAATAGGGGGGTATGATCTGAAATAACAATAGATTGATAATTGCAAGTTTCAATAAGTGGAAGAGGACATTTATCAGTGACAAATGAATTTATCCAATAGAACATTTTGTGGACAGGAATATAGTCGGAGCATGTCCTGGATGAGTATCCTTATTAGAGCTTCTTTCTAGGTTAGAGAGCACACAGCTTGTACCTCCGGCTAAAATGAGATTGTGTGTTGTCATATCCAGAATTCACGAGAATTAATAGACAATTAAGGTTTCATCATCCCATTTGGGGGCGTAAATGTTGGCTTAAATCAGTTCATAAAGTTGTCCATAAAGTCCATAATGTTGGCCAACCACAGTAATACGGACCCATAATAAGGACCCATAGGATCAGATAAAATGGTTGATACAGGAAATGGGACGTTTTTACCCATAAGGATGGCCACCCCTCTGTCTTAGAGTTAAAGTTGGAATGGACTATTTGGCCAACCCAACCAGTCTTCAATCTATATCGGTCTGCTATACAAAGGTGAGTCCCCTGTGGAAAAGACATAGCAGATTTTTTCAGTTGTGTAAGCACCTTTTTGTGCTTAACAGGGTGATTCATAGACTTAATGATCCAACTTACAAAGTTGGCTGCATAACCCGTAAGCTTCGCCTGTATATTGACAGCAGCCATAGAGTTATCTAATCAAAGAGCAACAGTATGAACGTGTGTGTGTGTGATAGCCACTAACGTCTAATCACACTTATGTGAATTAACTTATATTTCAGCTATTTTACTTTAAATGTAAGTGATATTTTCTTTTGAAAATCCTCTAAATTAACTAGTTTTAACTATAGACCTGGTAACTAGTCTGGGATATTTGTAGCTGATGCTCCATTTTTGTACCAGTAGGTGGCAGTGTGAGACCATGGTTTGGCCTGTTGTTAGTAGTCAGAAGCATGCTCAGCACTGTTTTCTCATAATGTTACATGTACTCCCTGCCTTATCATTTCTTTCCTGCTTGCAGGCTAGTATTGTACCAGAAATAGAAAATAAAAGCAGTCACACCCGATATATTGCATAGATTAGTTATTAAGGTCAGAAACTGAAAGCACAGAAACATTGTTTAGTCTAGTAAATTCAACGTTCTGTAATGTTACTGATCGGCTCCACCTTTATAGTGTGTTGTTTTAGTTGTTTGTTTTCTGCCATAAAGTATTTACTTAAATTCAGTGCACATATCAAGATGGTAGTGATTACACCATTCTTTCGGAATCTTTCGAAATTCATGGATTATCTTTTTAGCATTCATTTTGAAGCGAGTTTCATAAGAAAATCGGCTTTGTCTATGACAGTGGAATATGTTCATTCTCTTTGTCTATCTGATAACGGAACACGTATTGAGAATATGTGAAATCCTATCTCGCTCTTGACGGAAGCAGTTGCATCTTTTCCCTCTCCCTTCCCTTATCTTTCCTGCTTGGCTTCTCATGTCCTTGTGTATTCTCGTGTAACTTTCTAACCCTCAGAGAGTCTCTCAGTCTTGTTCTCTAAGACCTAAAGAATTATGAATTTGATCAACTGGTCCCTTAACGAAATTGACACCCTATTTTTGATGAGAAGCCTGGGCTCGGGAGAGCCTGATTGTCCTGCAGAGCCCCTTGCTGCCGGATACTTGATGGTCGGTTGCGTCGTGTGTCTGGCGACACTCTCAATAGAGGACGTTGAACGAGATCTACCCATTTGGAACCATGATAACAGAGTTCTGGCTGATCGGAGCTGGCTTGAACCTGGCTTATCGAAAACAAAGAAAGCGGTCCCACAAGGCTGGCCGACGTGATTGACGATGGGCAATCTCTGAGTACTCACACTGCGTTTATTGAACGCAATATGGATAAGATCTTAGAGAAGCTCACGGCTCTGCAATGGGAAATTGACAGATCAAGTGACCAGTGATGGACATTAGACCAACTGTGAAATTGCATGCAGTTGTTCACATTAACCCAAACAATCATCTCCTTCACTCATTTGGCTCCTGAACAAGAAATTCTCTCTGATCGTATCCTTCAAGGACACCTGCGTCGGATCAGGACTGTTGACTTTGCTTAACCAGGTAAAAGGACACTCTCTCTCAAGTTGAACAGGACACACACACGTACACTGACGCAGATGTACACTCTCCCCCCTCCAAACGCCTCCAATGGTTGCACCCACCCGATGCAGACGGCGATTGACCGGGCCAGCGTGGAATCATGCTGCTGTCTACACTGGCAACCTCTCACCCCATTTACCCATCCCTGTTGCTTGTCATGTGTTTTCATGGTGTTACAGTGTGAAGATTCATGTGCTTTTTGTGCTGAGGAATTTTTGTTTTCTGTTCTCATACTGATCCCCTACCAGGAGCTCAGTCTGAGTAGAGTTCTCTTTTTTCCTCCTCCACTCCCCTATTGTGTTGTACATTTCACTGTTTTTCTGTAAGCTCCCTGTTCTGACCTGTCTCCCCAATGTGATGTTTGTGTAATGTATGTATGGTCAGAAGGGGTCCAATTTTGCTGCAGGCAACGGCAAGTGACAAATAAAGCTTCATCATCATCATCATAATGTGAGCTATTTTTGGAAAAAGTAAATACACAGTTGTACTACTATAAAGTAACAAAAGACTGCATGAGCTTGAATTGGAATAAATAATGGAGCAACGACTAGCCACGTCTCCCTGGCTAGTAATTTCTTTCCTGGTTGCAGGAAAGTAATTTTGGAGTAATTTTTGACCAGGATATGTCCTTCAATGCACATATTAAACAAATATGTAGGACTGCTTTCTTCCATTTGTGCAATATCTCTGAAATGAGGAATATCCTGTCTCAACGTGACGCTAAAAACCTAGTTGTAACACATGATACTTTACCACTACAGAACGTAGAGGAAGTTAGGATCTTGGGTTTATGTTCTCTAGAAATCGACTAAGGAGCACGTGACACACAGCTAAAAGAACAGTTAACATTTATTTAAACAAAACCATAAATAGTCATTCAACAATTCACAATGAGAAAATTCCAATAGTCCATGTTTGTCAGCCTGTGTACTAAGTTCAGAGTTCTTTTCAGTCTTTTCTGTTCAGGTGTGTGAAGTGTGTGTGGATAGTGTTAATGTTAGTAGTACTACCCAGGCAGTGTATTGTTTTGAGATCTCATAAGCTTATCTGTCAGGAAGTAACGCGTCTGTCACTTCTAAGTAGGCTGCAAACCTTCCTCCATCGCAGCTGGGATCCTGAATCCTGGCTCGCTGCAGGTGAATTTACTGGTCTCACTCGCACAATTTCACACTCCAACAAAAAGACCAACCTGCACAGGGCAGTGAACACATTTTGCATTAATATTATAAAACAACTTAATCAACACTAGTGACCATACACCTCTCATTTTCGTAAATGACAACTTAATGCAATCGATAATAACAGAATTAAAGAACCTTAAAACGGTTTCCATAGGCACTTATCACACAAAATTAACTCACATCTCCTCTTTTGTGAACAGCAGTAACAATAATCCAGCGCTTACTGAATTGTGAGAATGCACGAGAGAAGTACAAAACGTGGTCGCAGTACTATTTATTCAAAGACTGGTCATATTTATTTCACTTCAGTTCATTTTTATTTCAAACATGTACATTCACCATCATTACATAATATCATTCAATTCTTTTGTTTGAAAAGGAGTAGGCAGAAGTATACACTTATTTGCCCCTACCCCCTCAAATTTTACATCTCATTCATTTAATTTTCTTTTATTCTTAAATTAAACAAACAAACAAATGAAACAACAGCAAAACAAACAAAAAAATGACAATATCATTTCTTTCATATAAATAAAGACAGAATATGTAAATTAGATTCACAAATAATGAAACAAACAAACCAAAACATCACTTCAATTACGGTCCTGGGTTTACCCCGTTTTCTTCATTCTTATATTTGTTTAAGATTTGTTTTTTATATTTTATTTTAAACTGGTTTATGTTAGGGGTGGGTGAGATAAACGATATAATTTTGGCCAACGATAGAGATTTTGACTATATCACTCTATCGCGATGGCGCATGTTGATGATGTCATCAAACTGCGCCTGTTTTGGTTGAAAGCATCGCAGCGGCTACAACCATTATCATCTGCAAATTATGCTGGGCGACAGTCATAGCAAAGAGATGAAGCACTTTTGAAATATGGGGAAAGCCAAAAACTGCGCTTCCTCCACTTCCGTAACATTGATTCATTAATGTTGAATTCTCTCGCAGCTGTTCTATTCTCATGTTGTTGCAGTATATTAATAACTAACCTCGTATTGTGGATGAATAATCTTAGTTGTTCTCCTGACTGAAGTTTGGCCCGTGTATAGCATCCTGCTATGCGATTGCATTTGTCCCTGACCACCAGAATCCCTCACGTTAAGTTTTAATGAGTGATAAAAAAAAGTTGGCGTTCATCCTTCATCCTTCACTGTGCTAATGTTATGCTTAAATAGCTGTGTCGCTAGCAATCACGTAGCACAACATTATATACCAGGTAGTCCAACTTCAGTAACCCTACAAACGCCACTGCTGTTTAGTTTCCTGTTTTCATTTATGTTGGAAGTGGTAGCAGAGCTGTACGTTTGAATTAGTTTCAAAAATCTCTCAGTCAGAACATGGTATGTCATGTTTAGGTGTAAACTAGCGAGCTAACTTCCTGTTAACTTCTAACTCCGTTAAATGTAATAACTTCTGTTTTCATGGACGCATGGATGTTAAACTTAATTGTTACACCTGATAAAGCAGCAACGCTGATAATTTTATTAAAGATGAAAGAATTTAGACCGTTTTTAACTCTCAGTGTTCGTTTGACTTTGGGACCTGAAGCAGACGGAGTTTTGGACCCAGATTACTCCGCGAGGCTCCTCACTACGGCAGCTGTAATGCTCTGACAATCCATCAAGCAGTGCGGCTTAACAAAGTTGTACTAAAACATTTTTTAACAGATTTCTGCACGCCAAAATCGGTTCGAGGTCCGTAAGCACAACCAGAATTCATACATAAGGCACACTCTCGATTTTTGAGAAAATTAAAGGATTTTAAGTGCCTTATAGTGCGGAAAATACGTTATACAGAAGAAAAGAATATATCGCGATATATATCGTTACTGCACATGCTTCAAATTATATCGCGATATGAATTTTAGGCCATATCGCCCAGCCCTAGTTTATGTTGTTACTTTCTTTTATTTGTTCTGTTCTGACTGTTCCGTAATTTAACTCCCGCTATTGAGATAGACATACTTTGTCGTTCTAGGACTTTGTATTTTTAAATTCCATTTTCCTCTTAAGTTATACCCCCCTTCTCTTTCTATAAACAATTTACAGATGTCTTTTGGAAGCATTTTATTTCTTGCTTTATATATTATTTGCGTTGTTTCAAACTTCACCAAGTCTTGGAATTTCATGCATTTTGATAAAGAGTGCATTTGTATGTTCCCTGTACCCTGCATTATTTATTATTCTAATGGCCCTTTTCTGCATTATAGTTATTGTTTGTGTATTACTTCTGCATGTGTTTCCCCAGACCTCTACACAATAGCTCATATATGGTAGTAGTGAAGCACAGTATAATATGTGAAGTGCTTTCTGATCCAAGATTTGCTTTGTTTTCCCCAGAACGGCAATGCCTCCTTTCCAATTTCCCCCTAACAATGATGGTGGTCAATGATCACACCAAGAAATTTTATTTCATTTACTCTTTCTAAATATACATTGTCAACACATATTTCTACTTCGATATTTTTCTTATGGTTTCCAAATAACATAAATTTGCTTTTATCTAGATTTAATGATAATTTATTTATATCAAACCACTTCTTTAATATCTTTAATCCCTGTGTGATCACCTCCAAAACCTGTGGCAATTCCACACCTGAACAAAATATATTTGTGTCATCTGCAAATATTACAAACTTTAGAATCTTCGATACTTGGCAAATATAATTTTTATACATAATAAACCTTCTGCCCCCCAGGCAGGAGGCTCAGGAGCATTAAATGCAAAACCACCAGACAGAGAAACAGCTTCATTCCAGAAACTGTGAGACTTCTCAGTCAATAATGGACAAGAACTGTTATTGTAGCACCTAATCACTACTGACATCGTCACTTTATCAATGCTAGACATCATGCCATTTGCTGCTAAAGTATTTATACCTACATTTCTATATCTATACTCCATACTGGTACTCAGGTTGTTGCACTCTATTTATTTTATTTGTATTATTTTAATACTTGCATTTATAATACTCAGGTTGCTGCACTTAATTTATTTGAAATACTTATTACTTGTTATTCTGTTTTCTTTTTATTCTGTTTCTTCGTTATTCTGTTTCTTTCGCTCCGGGACCACGTGCACGTAATTTTCGTTACACCTCATGTAAACATGTGATGCGAATGACAATAAAGAATCCATGAATTCTTTTGGACCTAATACTGATCTTTGAGGTATGTCACAAGCAACATCCATCAATTTAGATTCCTACTCATTTATTTGTACATATTGTTGCATATTCACTACATAGCTTTTTATCACTCCAAAACCACTCCCCTAAACCCATACTTTCCATTTTTTTTATTAGAATTTCATGACTGACAGTATCGAATAGGGCTGCCACAAACGTTTATTTTGATAGTCGACTAGTCACCGATTATTTTTGCGATTAGTCCACTAATCAGATCATGCAACACAGAGCTTACTGCACCAGCATGCATCTGCTCTAATATAACTATCATTAGCTTACAGCTTTAAGTGTATGTGCTAACTAAAAAATAAAGACAAGATGATAGTTTATTAAATTTTAATTAAATTTGCAGATTGTTTCGGTGAAGTTTAATAAACTCAGCCGTCTGCTCCTTGCTATCTAAAATATAACAGGGCACCGGAGTAAATTCTCAAGCATCTCACACTTCTGATGATCAGCTGTCTGCTTGACGTTTATTCAGCTGTGTAAAAACTATAACTTTAATCTCAGCCAAACCAATTTACTCAGGAACAAATAAAATACTGAAAAAAGCCAAACAATAACATTTTTAAGTTATCTAAGTGACTTGGATATCATGTTTAACCTGAGTAGCGAAAGACGGCGGTGGGTTTGAAAATGGTTTGCCAGGAGTCTGGTGTTCTCACCGGCTCTAGCGAGCCTTGAACCCCGGCTAGCTATCGAGCTAGTGGGTAACAGACGTCTCCGAAAATGTCGGGGCGCTTTTGAAAATATGTGGTGTCTTGATAAACTGAGCACATATTTGAAGTTTACACAGCTACATTCTCTCCTGAAATATGTTAAACATTTATTTTGTGACCCAGAAAGAATAATAAGAGTAATATTAAAACTAACTAGCTGCTGCCATTTTTGGAATCTTCTGTTTCAGTCCGTTATTACACTCTTAAATCCTACTACTTATTCCTGTGTCTTTTGGGATCTTACAAAGCTTCAAACGACGCGTCGACTATTAAATTAGTCTTCGACGATTTTGATAGTCGATGTAATCGTGACTAGTCGACTAATCGTGGCAGCCCTGGTATTGAACAGTTTTTTTAATTTAAAAAAACTCCAAGTGTGTACTTCTTATTATGTAGGCAATTCACATTTGTCCACAAAACTGTCAAATCTTTTTATAAATTTTTATAAACTTTTTATAAATAGTCACTGGTCTATAATTTGCAAAGTGATGCTTTTTACCTGTTTTGTAAATTGGAATAACTTGAACAACTTTCATTTTTTCAGGAAAAAAACCTTTTTGAAAAGACAAGTTGAAAACGTATTTTAACGGTTTTCCAATACCATAAATAATCAGCAACTCTCTTACTGTTACAACATCAATGTCATTCCAATCTGTACTGGTTTTGTTCTTAAGTCCTCTAACGATGTCATATATTTCATTCTCTTCCACTGCTCTTAGAAACACTGAGCTTCTATTCCTTTCAATATTTTCACCAGTGTTCCTTTCTATTCCATCGGCCTTTATTTCCTCTGCCAGTTTTGGCCCCATATTTACGAAGAATTCATTAAAACCATTTGCTTTCTCTTTCATTTTGTTAATGCTTTTTGTCCCTTCTATAAAGTACCCAGGGTAATCATTGTTCCTTGATTCATTTTTGATTGTACTGTTTATGACATTCCATATACCTTTTGTGTTTTCTTTATTGTGTTCTAACCTTTTAATAAAATATTATATATATATATAAGATATAGGGTGTTCTTTTTTTCCTGGCATTTTGCAGTCCTTTAGTCATCCATGGTCTTCCTGCATAGTTGTGTTTCCTGTTGATTTCAATCACCTGGCAGTTTTTACCAAGTAATGTGTTACTAATGTGTGTTTAATGTGTTCTTAAAAATGCTTCATAAGGTTTATTAACTTCTTCGTGTTCATAAACATGAACATGAAGAAGTTTCTTGCTTTAAAAGTTAATTTTTAAGACAGTTAAATGTCTTCTCTGTTCGAATTCTTTTGTAAATAATCTTGTGTTCATTTCTGTTAATTTTATAATGGCAATTATAAGATGCAAAGACTGGTAAATGGTCACTTATATCATTGATTATCATTGATTGATTATCATCTCCTTACAGGAAATAAAACTTACTTCCTAGCTTTCAGAAAAAAACATCTCCGATTGGCTTAGAGTATCAAAGATAATACAGCACTTAAAAAACACATAGAATTTACACTACACTTAACTAACGATTAGCTTGCTATGCTAACGTAGTGAGTCAACTCACCGGAAATGAACAGGGATCATAAAAGAGGTACATCGGCATCAACCAAAAATGTCCGCACTTCCCAACAAGCGGAAGAGTAAAATCCATTTTTTTTTTTTACAAGAAATAGGGAAAAATTCCTGGTGAGTTGCTCCGACCAGCATTTGTAGCCTTAACGTTGTTCTCCTTCGCGATAACGATTCAAGTTCACAAGCACTACACAATCTCAGAGTGCCACCTACTGACATTCTTTGGGAACTGCAGTTAATTTCATGATGCAATTTTAGGTGGGTTACATAGTTCATGCATTTATTACTTCTAGGCTGGACGACTGTAATTCATTATTATCAGGATGTCCTAAAACTCCCTGACAAGCCTTCAGTTAATCCAAAATGCTGCAGCAAGAGTACTGGCAGGGACTAGAAAGAGAGAGCAAATTTCTCCGATATTGGCTTCCCTCCATTGACTCCCTGTTAAATCCAGAATTGAATTCAAAATCCTGCTTTTTGCATACAAGGTCTTAAATAATAAGGCCCCATCTTATCTTAATGACCTTATAGTACCGAATCACCCCATTAGAACACTTCCCTCTCGCATTGCAAGCTTACTTTTTGTTCCTAGAGTATTTAAAAGTAGAATGGGAGGGAGAGTTCTTCAGTTTTCAGGCCCCTCTTCCATGGAACCAGCTTCCAGTTTGGATTTGGGAGACAGACACTATCTCTATTTTAAGATTAGTCTTAAAACTTTCCTTTCTGAAGCATATAGTTAGAGCTGGATCAGGTGACCCTGAATCCTCCCTTAGTTATGCTGCAATAGGTGTAGGCTGCTAAGGGATTCCCATGATGCACTGAGTGTTTCTTCTTCAGATTCACATGGACCAAATTCAAATTCAAATTCAAATTTTTATTTGTCACGTACACAGTCATACACAGTACGATATGTAGTGAAATGCTTTGACAACTGCTCGTGACCTAAAGAAAACAAAAAAGGAAAAGGCTATGAATAAGATAGGAAATAAATATGAAAAATTAAAAAGGGTAAATTTAACTAGGAAGGAATAAAATATAAATTAAGGTTAAAAATGAAATAACTGTACAACACAAATTAGAATGAAGGGTAAATTTAACTGGGAGAATAAGATAAAATATATAAATTAAATTGAAAATAAAATAACTGTACAACAAAATACACAATATAGAACTATATAAGAATGTATGAACAAAATACACAAGAAGTATAAATAAATATATACACAATAACAGCAGCAGTGATTTAAGTGATGAAGTGAAAACAATGTCCAGAATGTCCAGTGTGTGTGTAAGAACTATATGTGTGGGTCAGTACTGTGTGGTGGTGTGATTGAGAGACCGTATCGCCTGCGGGAAGAAGCTCCTCCTCAGTCTCTCTGTGTTGGTCTTCAGGGAGCGGAATCGCTTTCCTGACCTCAACAGAGAGAACAGTCCGTTGTTGGGATGGCTGAGGTCCTTCACGATCTTGCTGGCCTTGGTCCAGCACCGCCTGCTGTAGATTGAGTGCAGGTCAGGGAGCTTGGAGCGGATGGTGCGCTCAGCTGACCGCACAACCCTCTGTAGAGCTCGTCTGTCCTGCATGGTGCTGTTCCCGAACCAGGTTAAGATGTTTCCCGTCAGGATGCTCTCTATGGTGCACGAGTAAAAGTTCCTGAGCACCTTGGAGGGCAGTTGGAAGTCTCTCAAGCGTCTGAGGTGGTAGAGACGCTGACGGGCCTTTTTCACCACGGTGTTGATGTGACAGGACCATGACAGGTCCTGCGTGATGTGAACTCCGAGGTATTTGAAGCTGTCCACTCTCTCCACTGGGCACTCGTTGATGACGGGGGTCTGGTAGTTCCTCTCCTGCTTAGTGCTGAAGTCCACTATCAGCTCCTTTGTCTTACTGACGTTTAGAAGGAGGTTGTTCCTCTGGCACCAGTTCTCCAGATTCCTAATCTCCTTCAGGTAGGCCGTCTCGTTGTTATCAGAGATCAGGCCCACCACGACGGTGTCGTCAGCAAACTTGATGATGGTGGTGGAGCTGGTAGTGGCCACGCAGTCATATGTGTACAGAGAGTACAGCAGGGGGCTCAGAACACACCCCTGGGGGGCTCCAGTGCTGAGAGTGGTGGAGGCTGAGACATGTCCGCCCATCCTTACTGCCTGTGGTCTGCCAGTTAGGAAGTTGGAGATCCACTGACACATAGATGAGCTGAGTCCCAGATGCTCCAGCTTGGTGGTGAGTGTGGAGGGAATTATGGTGTTAAATGCAGAGCTGTAGTCTATGAAGAGCATTTTAACATAATTCCCCCTTCTAATGTCCAAGTGAGTGAGTGATGTGTGGAGGAGATGAGAGATGGCATCGTCTGTGGAACGATTTGGACGGTAAGCGAACTGTAGTGGGTCCAGTGTGTCTGGTAGTGAAGAAATGATGAAGTCTCTGACCAGGCGTTCAAAACACTTCATCACTACTGAGGTGAGGGCTACAGGGCGATAGTCACCAGATTGGACACCAGGGATCAGACATCAGTTATAACAGCATCTGTCACCAGATTGAAGAGGGTCTCAAAGAACAGTTTAATGATGCCGAAATTGTGATGTCTGTCATGATATAAAACCTGGTAATTTCAAAGACGTGCTAATGAACAATGATGAAATGACTGTAGAGGACAGTAGAAAGTAGAGCTCAAAGTGTCATGGTCTGGAGTCTGGTGACTCCATGTTCATGTTTTGTGTTTATTAATATTTAGAGTTTTCAGGTTTGTTGTTGTTTTTTCCAGTGTTTAGGTGTTCTCTGTGCTTCCTTTGTGTTTCTTGTGTTCATCTCATTTTACTTTGACCGTCCCGTGTCTCATGTCAGCGTGTCTAGTTTTGTTTTCCCTTGAATGTTATGTCTTATTACTCCCAGCGGTGCTCCTAGCCCTGGGTTTCTCTCTATCAGTGTCGCGTCGTCCCCTCACCACTCCTATGTGTATGCGTTTTTCCTTCCGAGTTCCCTAGCTCTGTTAGCATTTAGTTTCGAGTTTTGGTTTGTTTTTTGCAAGTGTTTTTTCATGGTGTTTTGCAAGTGCAATAAAGCAGCCTCCTTTGGTTAACACTTTGAGTTCGAGTCCTGCATTTGGGTCTACATCCTGCCTGCCACACAGCCGTATCATGACAGAACAATGTGACCAAACAATGGACCCAAAAGTGGCTGGATCATCCTGAGGAGAAGTATTGCTTGGTTTCCGGTCTCCCCTGGCTACTGAGTTCCCTTCATCCGCTTATACAGGATTTTCTCCTTAACACTTTGCATCTTCACTCACCAACTGCAACCAATCACCTGCCACCTCCGCCGGAGGATTTGCTGCCTGGCCTGCCGGAGGACTTGCTGCATGAACTGCTGGACGTAATGTTACCATTAGCAACTTTGACATAGAGGCATGTGGCTCAAGTCACTTCCATTAATATTTATGTGGCGGGGTGTGGTCAGTGGTGCAGCTGCGGCAAGGTGGACACACCTGAGTAGCATCAGTGATCATCTGTATTAAAAGGCTGTATTGGGTCTTGAGTGTTGTTGTTAGTAGTGTGTATGTTCGGCTGCAAGCTGAAAGGCTGCAGCCGTGTCTCTAAAAACACCAGCCACCAGCCAGGTGATAGTACCTGATACCTGGTACTTTTTTAGTACCTACTCCGTCAGGGTTCCAAGAGATTTGAGGTGATGCCCAACAGTGTGAGCATTCATCCATCCACCTATCATCCAGTAGAGTTAGAAGTCTCGCCTGTATGGGCAGTTAGCTGCCAGTGTCCATCCCAATTATCAGACTCAAGCACCCACCAACCATCTGGGACCAGCACCATTCTTTAGCAGCACAAAAACCCATCATAACATCATTCCAGTATTTTTTTTTAAAATTTATTTATTTGATTAGCATTCAAATCTCTCAATGAATACAGAATAAAGATCTACCACAAAGTAAGAATGCACGAGATGAGGCTAATCAAAAAGGTACTGGCTGAAGCACATGCTTATTATGCCAAGCCTTTTAACAAAAGATCATTTAGCATGCAGCTCATGTAGATAGAGCTCGAAGCAAAAGAGTAAAACAAAACAAACAAACAAAAGAACAAAACAAAACAAGTATAAACCTCATTCCTCCCTTGCATACCAGCCATCATACATAACTGCACAAAAGAGAATGTAAAACTCCTTCTATTCCAGCCCCACCAGTTAAACTCACAGAAAGATTGCAAGTGTCATGGATGCACCAGATATCCGTCGTGGGGATGTGGGGACTTTTGAGAATTTTGTGCTGCAGATTTGTGCTCTTGTTGGTATGCTGAAGACCCTTGGTCTGGATGGTTAAGTGAAACTGATTTGCGGTTCTCACATGTCATGACTCCTTCGTAAGGTGCCAGCTGAAATGAGGTTTGAGTTTTGGAGACACATGTGACTGGTTGAAGCTGAAAACATGGAAACATTTAGATACTTGGTAAGTTTATAGCAAAAGGACAGAGAGAGGACCATCCAGAAATCAGCACCTGAAAGAGTCAAAGCCAGTAACACGCACAGCCACTATACTCCATGGCACAGAGAATCTGCTGGCAAAGCAGTCTATTGAGCTACTGAACTGCAAATCGTCTGCTCAGAGCAAGAAAGGCCCACTGAAAGCCTACTGTCCATACTGCAATACAGAGGACTAACATTCAAATCCTTTGATAAGGTTCAAATCATAGACTGGGTTAAGACAAACCAACATTGCTGGTGATGTGAAAGATCACATCTAGCAGTACAGTGCAACCTGAAGAAAGTGTGCACCATACATCAAGTCAAACATCTCGGGATCCTACATGAGGTCAACATCAAGAGTGTGAAGGAAGGTACTTTCCTGGTGAGCTCTGCCACCGAAGTCCTCCAACTAGACAAACCTTCAGACCTCTCCTGTGTTCTGCTTAAAGTGATCAAAGTCCTACTGAAACATGGAGACATGACACTGGACACTTATGCTGTCTTGCATGATGGCTCTGACTGCACCATGCTACTTTCATCTTCAGCTTAGCAGCTAGGATTAACAGGCACTCCTGAGGACCTTTCCATGAGAACTAGCAAATATTTCATGCCTTCACTACTTAGCGTTTTGATTTAGCTCAACATTCATATCCAGCTACTTTCCTCAAGCAATCTACAGACTTCTCGAGTATTTACGCCTACAAACCTTCAGCCAAGTTTCGCAGCTGCACCTTATAAACCCTGCAGAACCTGTGCACTTTGAATCACTAGGGGGGACAGCTGCAAGGGTTGGACACTGCAAGACACAGCAAAGACTCTTGAGTCACAGCTAGAGCTGCAACTGTGCCTCCTGCAGCCCCCTATCTGTTGAGCTTCAGAGGCGTGTTGAAAAACAGTGGCAAGTTGACATTCTACCATAAAAAAGTGAAAAGGAGGTAACAATGTCCAAGGAGGATCAGAAAGCCCTTTAGATACTGTACCGGTATGCCAAACCCTTGTTGAGGAGAAAGGATATGCCATTTTTCCAAGCAACCCAAGAGGCAATATTGCCAAACTATAAGAGTATAGAGAAACATCTAAGCAATGGGTGCTGCAAACAATGCAGAAATTGAAAAACTGGTAAGCTGTGGTGTTGTAGCCAAACTGCAACCGGATGTTACCTCCCAAGAGCAAAGAGAGATGGTAAATACTTCATCACATGGTCCAGCGCAATGGCAAAAATAGAATGGTCTTGAACTGCTCCTTTCATTACAAGGAACTTAATTTGAACAAGACTCTATTGCCTGTCTTGAGTCCTTCCCCGGTTGGAGTGCGCTTCAAGGAGCACAGCATCAGTGATGTAGGGGCATGTTTCACCAGGTGTGCCTACTCTCCAAAGACAAACAATTCTTGAGGTTTCTTTGGTGCATAAACAGAGATGAGCCCCCATCCATACATGGATAGCAGGTCCTTCCATTTGGGAGTACCTGTAGACCATGTTGTGCATCTTTTGCTTTTCAACCTGCTATCAACATGTCGTCCTACACAGCAAACCCACAGAGGATGTAAGGTTTTTAATCCATCAGACAGTGATTCTATGTAGACAATTATCTGAAAAACTGTTTCATCAGTTAAAACTGGGGTGAAGCGCACCAAAGCGTTTGATTTAGTTGTGATCATGTGACCTGTGTGTTTTGAACGGCATTCTTTTCTATAAGCTTCTGCAGCTTCATAAAGTTTCCGACTTGTGATTTCCATAAGGGAAATTTGGATGCAATCCAACAATAAAAACAAGGCAGACATTAAAAACTGAAGAAAAGAATTTATTGTACACAAAGCTGACAGTTTCAAAACAAAACATATCCAGTTTAAGTCCAGGTTATCTATTCCTATCAGTAAAACACATAAAACAACTAAAAAGTTCAAGGTCAAATTTATTTATATAGCACATTTCCATTGATTACTGTGGATATATTTCATGGAGCCTCTCGACAATGGTGAAGCCCAAACTTAAGAAGAACGACGTGAGCGATGTAGGCCTCGAAGCCTCTTCAGACTCTGGTCTGGTGCGCCCCCCCGCCTGCACTGGAAAAGGATGAATGCAAGCCGTCGAATAAAGCGCTACTAACCGCTATAACTAGCTTACGTTCAGAGATAAATTCCATCAAGTCTGAATTGTGCGCTACACGGGACACTCGCAGATTAGAGATTTCTACCACCATAAGAGGCGAGATATCATCCTTGAACCAGAGCATCCAGGCCTCAATTTCGGACATAAAAAGCGATGTGGCCAGGCATGATAACACTTTAACTGAACTGCAGGCCTGTGCCTCAAACCACTCTGACACCATTGGCACTCTCGAGGCCACTGTGGAGCGTTTGTCTACAGAGTTAAAGAAGTTAGATGAGAAATGTGAAGATCTTGAGGCACGCTCCAGGAGGAATAATGTAAGAATCGTGGGAATACCAGAGGGCACAGAGGGAGTTTGTTTCGCAACTTTTGGCAGAGGCGCTATCTCTCGAGGAGAAGCTACTTATCGATCGAGCACATAGAGTGAATCGCCAACGTCCCAAACAAAGTGATCCTCCTCGGCCCATCATCTTGAGATTGCTCTACTACAGGGGTTGGCAACCCTGGGCACACGTGCCACAGCTGGCACGCGAAGGGTTAAATAATGGCACGACCATAGCTGGACTGGCCAGCGGGCATTTATTTGCCCGGTGGGCCGATTTGATATTTAATTTTTATGGGCCGATGATTTTTTTTTTTTTTTTTTGTAACGGTATAAACAATGAAAGGTGGTGGATTGGCCAGATGCTGGTCGATGTGTAAAAATAACTCAGGATATACAGGAGGAGGAGAGACCCAAGGCGGTGAACTGAACTTCAGGTAAGAAGTTATGAACTGCAGTCTATCTGGGTCAGATATAATCCAAGTTTAGATGTTGTTTATTTTCGTTGTGCTGACTTTTTACAGTCAGTTACAATCAGTAGCGGTTTTAGATAAGGAGCGACACGGGCAGTTGCCCGGGGCGGCATCGTGGTGGGGGGCGGCATCACGGGCATCGGCAAAAAAAAATAAAAATTCTCGTACTCATGCTGCCCCGACGTCAGCCAGCGCATATTGGGAATGGTACAGGCACCGATCGGTTTTCTATCGCCCATTTGCTGGGAGTAAGGGCGCCCTTCGTTTGCGAGGTGCGCCTGCTGCTTGCGGCGCAGAGAGGAGAGGGCGGGGCGGCGGGGGATTTTCTGACCGGCTGGAGCAGCATCTAATAACCATCTCGCAAAGTAAAACAAAATAAAAACAAACCAACAAACACAAACACACCAGACATCATGATACAGATTTATAATTTGCGCCTGCTCGCTGCTGAAGTCAAAGTAAACTTTATTGTCATCTCCGCTACATACAGTCCAGTATATAGAGAGACGAGACGACAAGGCTCCAGTTACAGCAGTGCAAGTAAACAAACAATATATATAAGAAGAGTAAGAAAACAAATGTACACTTTAGGACCAGGGGTAAAGGGATCAATAACAGTTTAAAATTTATAGTTTGATGATTTAAAGTCTCACACACAAGCCGTCGAAAGGGGAGGGGGGCCGGCTGCTTCCAAATAGAGCACATTTCATTTATAATGTTGTAAATCCAAGCCCATTATGTATTCATGATTTGAATCCTGGGTTGTGTGAAATCTCAGAAATGCACCCTAGACAAAGTGAATCTGTGAACTAAGGTGTAGGTGTGTTAGATCATGTTGTGGTGATCCTTGGGTTGGGGGAAGGGTGTTCATATTGGAGTGCAAAATTAAAACCAATGGAAGATGGACAAGAAAAGTTCAAAGCCATCAGGTCCTCAGTTTAGAAAAAAGAGAAAAGAAGAGGAGGAGAAACGAGCAAAAGATGCAGGTAAGCAGATGTGTCATTGAATAATGGCAGGTCATCCTGAAACAATCAGAATCAGAATACTTTATTAATCATAAACAGACAGGAGCTCAGACAGATACTGAGGTAAAAAAGAAAACCTGCCTCACAAACTGCTTGTCAGATTAACTTTTACCCTGAGCACATCAGCAGAATTACCCACACTTTATAAGAGCAAAAACATAGCAGGATTAATGAAGCTCAAAATCTTAATATGAAAACTAAATATAAAAACATAATAATAAAAAACATTGGGTGGGGGCTGGGGGGTTAAACTACAAATCAATTGATAGATAACTTAGGGCTGCCCTAAAGTGTACCCTACTTTATCTCCCTTCTGGACTATCCAGTGGGCTAAAATCTACAAAGTAAACATGAATTTGATGAGACTTGAAAATATGAATTGTTTACTATAACCAAAGATTTCTGCAGTCAGTCTCAACCTGCTGGCCTGCTTTTTAGAAAGAATGCAGGTCAAAGAAACAGGCATGGGCTTCACATTTTGACCTGAAAGCTGTTTCCTTGTTTAGTCAATTCTATATGTATCAAAACCCAAAATAAACAAATATTTAGAAGGTCATATTGATTGTAAAAAAATTGAGGCGGATATCAACAGCAATCCCTACTTTTTAAAAAAATTACATTTCTAGTTTTTACAGTGCTATCTTTGCACATTTTTGCATGAAATTTGGGATTTAACTGATCTGATCGTTGCATTATGTTTTCAATATTACAAACTTTTTATACACATGAGCAAAGCATGAATGATCTATCAGTTAACAGACGAATATAGATTTACCAATGTTGTAGCTACAGCAGTGTCCATAACCTTAAGACCATGCTGTATAACTGACATCACTGACTCTTGGTCTCAGTAACCAGCAGCTTTGCCTTTTTTCCTTTCATCAGACCATGCAGAGATACAGCTACCCGCCTTTTCCACAGCGTTAACTGTGTTGTAGAATTTTGCTATTTTATGTCCCTTAGCTTCAAGACCATCAACTACATCCTGCAGGGCAAAGAGGAGAGAGACTCAGATGGAACAAGAGAAGTAGAACTTATTAATTTATCATTTAAATACATTGAATAAATTACCTTTTCAAGCTTGGGTTCAGGTTTTACTTCACTTTTAGAGTCTACAAGAACAACAGGCGTAATAATTGCCTCCTTAAGGCTCTTTCCAAACCAAAGGTGGTTCATGAGCGCCTTGGAGAGAAAAAAAAATGAGATGAGAAAGTGATGATTACAGGATAAATTAGGGTGAAGAATCTTGTTACTATGATGCAAGCTTTAACAGCAAAGACCAGCATCAGTCCACATCAATTTATTTTATTTAATATGTAACGGCACCTTTGTGTGTACCATGCATACATACCGAGGCCACAGCCGGTGGAATCGTTTCAGAACCAGACCCTCCAATCACCAGCGTCTTCGACGGAGACTTCAGCACAGATGGGGCCATATTGGAGGGAGGCCGCTCCCCTGAGAAATACAACAAAGACCTTGAATGACAAAACTAGAAAACAGAAATCAGTCTGTACACACATATCTGTGCATAAATCATTTACACAAATGTTTCATACACGAATCAGTGACTGTATTTTCATGCAGTATTTTCATACCTGAATTTTTTATACTCTACAACAGGGGTGTCAAACTCCCGGCCTCGAAGGCCAGTGTCCTGCAGGTTTTAGATAAGACTCTGGGTGAACACACCTGAATCAAATGATTAGTTCATTACCAGGCTTCTGGAGAACTCCAAGACATGTTGGCTGTATCCCAATTCAGGGTCTGCAGCCTTAAAGGCCGCATTTTAAGGCCGATTATGTTAAAGTGAATTGTTAAATGTTTGTCATTTTTATGCTTACCATTTCTACATTGTTTTAACTCTGTGATGAAAGAAATTATTTCTTCCCCCCTCCCCAGATTCTCGAGGTTCTGGGTGGGGGCTGTAGTGTTTTATCACAGGCACATCCTTGTGAAGGTCTGTTTGATGTTGGTAAACTTCCTCCCCTTTGTATGGCTTCACTTTGTTATCTAGGGTGAACCATGAATTGGGTGTGGGGGAGACTACCCTCTTTATGACCAAGGATGTTGCTCCTGCTTTTATGCTTTTATGACCCTTTTTGGTCAGCAGGAGAACACACACATACAGTGCCTTGTCTTTGTAACCAAGGGGGGTTATGAGGGGAGGTGTTTGTAAACTATTGTTTATTGTGTGAACGTTTTCAATAAAAGGCAGCGAGAGGAGGCCATCATCGGGGTCACTCGTAAGGAGATTCGAAGTGCGTTTCTGAGATACCGACGAGGCCTCCCTTGCAAGTAAATCGATTGATCGCTGTTGCCTTGTTTTTCTTTCACGGGAATAAGTCCTGGATACAGCAGGGTCTGAGTTTAGACCCAACAGATTACGTCACAGCGACGCGACGAAGGCTGTCCCAATTCAAAGGCTGCTCGAAATGCTGCCCTCAAATGCGTCCTTCATTTCCCTGAATTTTAAGGATGTGGCAGTGTAGACTTCGTGGCCCAACATATCCCATAATGCATAGCATGGCGGTGGGTGTCGATAATTTTGCCAAAAAAAAAAAAAAAAAACGGCGGATGAGGGGCGCCCGAAGAGTAAACTTTAAGTAAGTACTGAATATTATGTCACTTATTTATGTGCAAATGTTTAATAACGAAGAACATTAAACATTACTGTTGGCCACATGTCGGCAAAGTTATGTGACATTAGTGACGTTTGTGCTAACTTGGTTTTAAAGCCTTTACTTTAAAATATACGCCGTTCAATACCTGAGCTTAATCTTACAGAGAATGATCAAAGCTCATGTAGAAACAAACAAACAAATGAACAAAAAGGTTTCTCCTTCATTCCTGTCAAACAAAGCTGTATGAAACGTTTCCAGCTGTTAGTATCATGGTTGCTAGGCAACCTGGGCAGCGCGACGGAGGCTAGACCGTCCCATTTCACAAGCCTCACACTTCCGGCCTCAGCGGTCTTTGATTACGCGGCCCTTGTGGACCGTTAAGGCTGCGTACTTTAAGGCTGCAGACCCTGAATTGGGATACAGCCGCTGAGGAGGTAATTTATCTGTGTTTGATCAAGGACACATGTAAAATCTGCAGGACACTGGCCCTCAAAGCCTGGAGTTCGACACCTGTGCTCTACAAACAAGTTTAGAATTGCATCCGCCCATGCTTATCAACAAATGATGAAAGTGCACACACAACAAGTGAGTTATCGCTACTGAATCTGTATCAAACTAAAGTGAAATGTCTTTCAAAGTGCAGCTATTACTGAGACTCTGTCAGTGTGTTAGATTAATGTTTGAATGATGCTATGTCCAAACTGAATTATACAGAACCTTGAACACACTTGAATCAATATTATAGATCTATATATAGATTCATCCATCGATTATCTTCAGCTTATCCTTCTCAGGGTTGCAGGGGTGGTGGAGCCAATCCTAGCTACCATAGGGCGAGAGGCAGGGTAAACCGAGGTCAGGTCGCTAGCCGGATGCAGCGCTAACACAGAGAGACACTCGCATTCACACCTATGGGCAATTTAGATTCACCAATTAGCCTAACCCTACTAACTGCATGTCTTTGGACTGTGGGAGGATGCTGCAGTACCCAGAGAGAACTCACACAAACATGGGGAGAACATGCAAGCTCCACACAAGTGGGATCAAACTCAGGGCCTTCTTGCTATAAGGCAGGGGTGTCAAACTCAAATACACAGTGGGCCAAAATTCAAAACTGGAACAAAGTCGCGGGCTAACATTAATATTTATTGAAATATATTTATTCCTCCAGATATAAGAATGAATCTTTTCTTATGGACTCAAACACGTTTTGCTGAAAAACTGAATATGGAACAAACAAAGCTTAATACTAAACAATATATCTATTAGCTGTATAATACCAGTAGGCCAGCTCTAATAGTAATTTGGTATGGCTTTGCGGGCCAAATGTAATTAGGCTCCGGGCCAAATTTGGCCCGCGGGCCAGAGTTTGACACCTATGCTATAAGGCAACACCGTGCCAGTGTGCTGTCCTCTATATAATTTTAAATGAATATAAATATCCATATACCGTCAAATCACAATGGTACATTTATATTATAAGGTTAACCCACTTCAGTAGAGAGAAACCCCCAACAATAAGAAGAGCCCCTTATGAGCAAGTACTTGGTGACAGTGTGAAGGAAAAACTTCACACAACAACACGTTGACATGGAAACAGATTTTACTACAGCAGTAGTAAAACTGTGCCTGTTCTTGAACATTCAAACATTTTAGCAGGCTATGGTATTAAACAGAAAATGCAATTTTAGTCCAAATTCACATGATGTGTTTCAGTTTGGCAAAACATCGTGGAAATGATCAACAAGTTTAGTTTTTCCATGATCAACAAAATATGATGCGTCACAATGAATTATGAAATGCCATTTTCTCCTCTCATTTCCTCAATGGCACTATTTTGCCATTATTAGAAATTACTTAAAGAAATATGTCCTGTCAGGAAAATAATTTCAGGAAAAAAATTAAACTCTTTGTGTTATTAGTTTTGAAATAATCCACCTTCCTCGTCTGATTACTTGTATTTCATAAATAATAAATGTAAAAAGCATCCTACTGATCTCTTACCAGGAGAGACGCTATCAGCTCTACCACAGAAGTCAGACAGCTGGTTGTTGAGAATGATTCCAGTGCTTGGAGAGAGGACCCTGGAGCCGAATCTGTAAACAAAAAAACTAAATTAACTACAAAGCCAAGACACTCTTTGTAGTATAGAAATAGTCTAAAAATAAGTTCCTCCATAATCTCTTAAATCTTCAGTTTCAAGAAAGAAAAATATCTGATAGCTGGTTTCTAGCAGTGAAACAGAATGATGCAGGTACTGACTCATCGTTGATGCTGCTGGTGACAGACACAGCAGATCCATCTTCAGCCAGCACAGATACATGTGTGGTGCCGATGCTGTCCAGATACAAGTTGATGCCAGGATCACGAGTCTTGTCGCTGCTGATCAAGCTTCGTTTGCTGTCTGCAAAGCTATCCTGTGTCAGTTTCTTTGCCATCTGTGTGAAATACAGAGAATTAATAAAATGAATTAATAAAACTAAATAAATATGCACATTACAGAAAATACATTGCTGTCAAGAAATTTATAAAATTGGAGCCAAATGTTAACAGAATTTTGATCATTGATCCATCACTGATGTAAGATGAATGAATGAATGAATACTAGAGGTTATAATATTGGTTAGTGATCAAGCTCAACATATGACTGCCAAAGATAGAGTCTCTGAAATTCAGTCATCTGTGTGAACTACAGAGTATCTGAAAACATCACATTACACAAAATTATACTTATATTTAAATACTAAGATAATAATAACAATAATATATACATACTAAATTAAAGACAAATATTAAGCCAATTTAGGTTTATGTGCTTTTAAAACTTGTATTTATATGTATATGTTTTAAAAGCTACATCACTGCTCAGAATGATGCTGAAATGAAAATGCTGAGACTCAAAGAAATTCTTACAGCACTCTACTGGTTCTCTTCACCCTTAGTGCTTCTATAAGAACTTTAATTGTAAGTAGCAGCCAGGTACTGATAATCAAATGCCCCTGATTGATCATTAACAAAGGTGAACACTTCTGTAAAAACACTTTGTTAACACAAAGTCACAATCTCAACCCAACAAATTAACCTAAAGTCCAACTGTGCAAAACTCAGAGATATTACAAAAAAACCTCAACTCATTATCAGTGTGCATAAACTGACTGTGGTGGGGTGTAGTTTGTGGATGAGCTGCAGGCAAGGGGCGGTTTGTTTTGTGTTTTGTGATGTGGTATTGTTACTTTTAATTGTTTAGTCACTTAAATAGAATCATTCTTTATGCAACAAAGCAGGTGCAAATCTGTAGGATTTTGAGATACTTACTTCATCTGAGCTGAAGTTTGGATCGCTGATATTTGTCTTTAATTCATTGGCAAATTTTAAAGCTTCAATATAACGGTGATAAAACAAAATCTTTTCATCAGTCGTCTTAGGTTCTGATTCCATTTTGTATCCTAAAAATATTTTAAAAAAAAATAATTTTTGGATTGAAAACATCAATTCTTAGTGTATCACATTTGTAAAGATTGATAAGGATCATTTTCCTATATGAATCAAACTCTACATGCTAGAAGCAACAATCAGGAACCTTTCATGATGTTGAGGATGAGGCTGAGGATGGCTCCTCCTGCAGGGGGCGGAGGGAAGTACAGCTTATACTCTCCCAAAGAAATATTCCACGCATCAGTCACATTAGCTTCATACAATTCCAAGTCCTCCCGTGTAAGTTTTCCTCCTGAGCAAGAACAGTGAAACAAATGATTCTGCTGAGTACAAATGAACACAATGCATTTCATAATCAAGAGTTTGAATGGATCGAGACAGATCACAGTGTAGCCTGTGAGGGATCATGTTACAGTTTTCCAAAACCAATAGATTTTTGTAATTTGTAATTAGATCATTGTGCCTGGCAGACATAGAAAACGGTCAGAAAGAGAGCAGGATGAAACCCATCTGATAATACCTTCATTCTGTATGTCACTGGTTAAATTCTTTGCTATTGTTCCGTTGTAAAACACATCTGGTCCCTCGTTTGCGATCATCTCCAAAGTGTCAGCCAGTTTCTCAAATTTCACAGTATCACCGGTCTTAAGCAGGTTCCCATTTTTATCTAAATATAACTCCCTAAAAGACAAAGACAGTGAAATAAAGCTGAACCATTCATTGTTTGCTCTTTGTATTTTTGAAATCACATTGTGGGTGTATTTCATACCGTAGTGACGTGTTACCAATGCGTGGGATGTGTTGACCTTGGTAGTAAGGAATAGGGAATCCTTCTCTGGCTAATTTGATGGTCGGCTGAAAGAGGTCGGCCCAGGGCAACTTCCCATAAAGCCGGTGTGCCGCTTCATAACCTCGAATTTCCCCAGGAACCCCAATCCATTTGCTACCTGGTTAGATAGATAATGGATAGTCAGTGCTGGAAAGTCCCACATACATTTGCTCGTGTTTTGAGTAAACTGTAAGGTCCTGACCTTTAATGATCTGAGATGACATTTGTTATAATTTGGTGCTTTGTAAATACTCTATTCTATTCTGCTCCATTTCAGAGGGAAATGTGTGTGTTTGTAACTGATTATGTTAGAGATAACATTTTGCATCTTACAGTTATTTTAAGTTTATTTCACTATATTTACACTATTTCTGGCTCAAAGAAGCATTTAGCATATCTTATATTTACTTTTCTTACTGTTTATGCAGCCTGTGTGCAGGAGTGTAGCACAGAACTCTGGGCCATATAAATAAATGTTGTCTGTAGCCCCCTTTCTTTTCTTGATTCATCTTTCTCACACATATTCTAATGTCTAATTTCTTTATTTTTTAATGTCTGCCACAAGTGAACTGCTCCAACTACTCCCAGTTCTTATTGCTGTCCATCCCATACTCAAATGCTGTCAAAAGACGCTTCTTAACAGAGACTATGCTGATTCTACATATGGATCCACAGCTTCCCTTCAAAGTCAACACACTATAGACAATCAGGGAGTAATGCATGAAGGTCATTTGTACTCTGCTGACAGGAACATATGGGACAGGGACATGTGCATCCACAGCAGCCTGTGTCTCTGGCCCCACTTTAGCATCTCACAACATTTCCAGCTTCACCTCCACAGACAGATAATCTGCCAGGGAACGAGTGGAGATTAGCCAAATTAGAAACAATGACTGATAAAGATGGACTTGTGAGGAGAGTTAAGATTGGTCTTGGGGAGGAATTTACATTAATTGAAGACCAGAAAATGGGAAAGATGGGACAGCATTCTGGCAAGCTGTCTATTGTTGAACAGCCCATTCAGTAACTGATCTTGCTCTTAGAAGCTGTTTAATGCGACGATTATATCTATATCTGGCCACAACCAGGCTCTACCACAGGTCGACTGGGTCTACCTTTTTTTTTCCCTGTTAGTCAGCATGTTATCCTCAGTAGCCTTTTTTCCTTTATTGATTTTATTGACAGCTTTTTGTCTACATGAGGTGCAGGAACAGTCTGCAGAACAAGGGAAATCATACTTCTTACTCCTCTCAAAGGGAACAAGGTGGGATTTTACATCTTTTAGAAGCTTCTCAAATGTGATCATCAGCAGAGATCTCATTCCATCTGATTTAACTGATTTATTTATTCCATATCACTGGTTTATTTCCCAATTCTCTCACCACCCAAAGAGATTGAGCTGTAAGAGAAATCAGTCTGTTAAACTACAAAAAAAATCTGTGAAAAGAAAATGTTTTTGTTCTTCTGCTTCTTTTATCTGGAAATACAACCTAATCCTGGTCCAGATTGCAAATGCTTGAGTACTCCTTGTGATTTTAAAGCTTGAACGGGTCTTGGTATCACTCATTTAAATGTCAGAAGTCTTCTTCCCAAACTTGATTTCATGAAAATTTGGATGAAAGAGTTATATACTGATATTCTTACATTATCAGCAAAGTGGCTTACAAAATCGGTTACTGACAAAGACATTGCAATAACGCGCTATAATCTTTTCCGTTGCGACCGCACCAGAAAGGGTGGCGGTGTTGCAATTTACGTAAAAAACAAATTCCATGTTACTGTCCAATCATCAGTATCTGTTTGTAAACAGTTTGAACTTCTTGCCCTCAAGCTCTAACTTTTGAAGGGCTATTTTATTACCATTGTGGGCTGTTATAGACCCCCCTCAGCTAGTAGTGAGGCTTTAGTTTCACTTAGTGAAAAACGATCTACTTTAGATTTTAATGAAATTGTGCTGGCTGGAGATTTCAACTGGGACTGGTTGTCTTAGGGTTAGGGTTAATTAATCTAAACTCGCTTTGTGAAACCGAAAACCCAGAGTTTTCGTTAACTCAGGGTATACTTACTCAGAGTTTGCACTAAACCGGCTTCCTGAAATAGGGCCCAGGGCTCGTCGGGGGAGCTACTTAGGAGAATGTTGGAGCTCCCACTGGCGTGGGATCATTGAGTTATCGTACCAAGTTAGTGTGTGTCAGTATATGTCAGTGCTGTTCGTATATACCTGCCGAGGGTTAGTGTTGACGGCTGCTTCTATGGTTTCCCTGCAGGAGGAAGAGTGGTCCAGAAAGGCAGCACGCACGGGGTGTGCGGAAACACAACAGCAGGGAGCACGAACACAGACGTCGGAGGGAAGCATGCACACGGGGTTCAAGGGAGCAACGGGGAGTTATTGTGTTTACAGCTTTTCACTGTAAATAAAGAGCACTGTTTGCATCGCAGAGTCTGCGTTTTGGGTCCTCCTTTCCCCACATCCCCACGGTCTGCCAGCCAGACCATGACATCAGCTCTCCAGTCTACTCAAAAAAAGGGATGCCAGAAAAACCAAATCTGAAGCGGACTGGCTGATTTTTAGACAGCTCAGAAACCGTTCAACTTCCTTAATTTAAAAGGCCAAATCAGAATTCTATCTTTCAAAAACTACTAAACATCTGAACGATCCTAAGAAATTCTGGAAAATAATAAAATCTTCTTATGGAGACATAACTACAAATGAGATGCCAGCCTTTGTCGTAAAAGACTCCTGCACCTTAATGGAGAAATGTGATATTCTAAACTGCTTTAATGAGCTTTTTCATTCTTCAGGATCTCTATTTGAATCTTTATATCCAGATTTAAAACAGCTTAATCAACAGGAGGCTCTCTCTGCAACCACTCAAACTGAATCTTTGGTCCAACCCTTCAGTTTTTCTCCACTAAATGTTTTTGAGGTCCACAGGGCTTTAAATCTGTTGGATCTAAATAAATCTGCAGGACCAGATCAACTTGATCCTTATTGTCTTAAGTTGGCTGCAGATTTTATAGCAGAACCACTAACTTACATTTTTAATCTTAGCCTCTCGAAAGTGAGATCCCTGTAATACAGAAATCTGCCTGTGTTCTCCCTTTGCTGAAAAGAGGTGATCCTTCAGATGTTAATAACTACAGGCCCATATCGAAATTGTGTGTTCTAGCAAAAGTTCTAGATTCAGAGTTTAGCTGTTCATTAGTGAACAACTGAAAGACTTTTTTGACAAAAATTCAGTTCTTTCCAACATCAGTCAGGATTCAGAAAACAACACAGCACACTAACTGCTGCTATTTAAGTGGTTAATGACATCATTGATTCAATGGACTGCAAACTTCCTCTTTTCTCCCAGTATCCAAGTATCCAAAGAAGTTCCACAGGGCTCCATATTAGAGCCATTGTTCTTTTCTCTTTACATAAACAACCTTTGTGATAATTTGTCAAATGCTGCATTTCATCTTTATGCAGATGATACAATTATCTATTGTTCATCTCCTTCACCAACCCTGCAATTTCTGCAGTCTGCCTTTGATGTTTTTCAGTCCCATTTAACCCAACTTAAGTTGGTGTTAAATCGATAGAAATACAAGTTCGTGTTATCCTCAAATGGCAAAGAGTTGTTAGCTACATCTCCTAAGATTACAACAATTCAAGGAACTGAAATTGAAATGGTCACATCTTACAAGTATCTAGGGATCATTATAGATCAGAATTTGTCATTTAAAACTCAAATTCAAAGGCTTGTGTCGAAGTTAAAACTAAAACTAAGTTTCTTTTTTAGAAATCAATCCTGTTTCTCCCTCCAAATGAGAAAACACTTGATTCATGCAACTTCTTTACCTTTAATGGATTTTGGTGACCTGCTTTTTATTTTTTAATGCACCTGCTCACTACCTAAAGAGGTTGGATACTGTGTACCATTGTGCTTTACTTTTTATTACTGGTTATGGAAATTGTGTACATCATTGTTCTTTGTATGCTGCTGCTAAATGTCCATCTTTCCATATTTGTAGACTCTCCCATTGGTTGATCTTTATCTATAAACCTCTCCTAGTCATGGTCTCCGTGCCTGCCCGGTCGGCCCCACAAGGCTACAATTGCTGTTGCTGTTTTCTCCCTCTCTGCCTGGGCGGAGCTCACTGTGGGCTCCCGCCCTTGGCCCACACACACACCTGACAACACTCACCCATCATCACCGGGAGCACTATTTGAGGCTGGAACACAGATCCTCTCGTCGCTGGATGATTGTACCCCTAACGTTAGTGTTCTCACAGCTCTTGTGCTTCATATCCGTGACTTGTGATTTGTTGGTGACCTGCCTTCTCGTCTGCTTCAGATCTCTCCCCCCCCCCCCCCCCCGGACCTGCGACCTCCCTGCTACGGGAAAGTGTGTGAGTGTGAGCGGAGAAGACGTGAGCGAGTTACCCTGTGATTCCCCTCGGAGTTTTTGGATCCCTTCACTGTACATATATTGCACTGCACTGTAAATAAACCACACCTTGGAGATACCTTACCGCTCTGCGTTGAATCCCTGTACCAGATCGTGACACTCCTTGGGCTGGTTCCATCTTATTTATGTGTTTATATGTGTAAAAACCACAACCAATACAGCCTTCATTCGCACAATATCATACAATTGATTGGCCCAAAAATCAGAACAGAATTGGAGAAAAAGGCTTTTAATTACGCTGCCCCTGCTTCCTGGAATAATCTGCAGGAGGAACTGAAATGATCAGAATTGGTTACCTTGGGGGAGTTTAAGTCTGTCTTAAAGGAACGAGAGAATAACTCTTTTACTCAGTGTCATTGTATTTAATGTCGCTCTTAATTAGATCTGTTATTGTATATTTCTCACATGTTTGTACGGGATATTGTATTTTTTTAAATGTTATATACTTATGTGGTACGTCTATTTTGACTTTTGTTGCCATGATGCCATGGCTCTCTTGGAAATGAAATTTTTAATCTCAATGAGATTTTTTACCTGGATAAAATAAAGGACTAATACTGTATGAAGACCTTATGTGTGGACATTCTCTGCAGACTCGATTAGAGTTTATTAGAGTTGGCTGTACCACAGTCACCTTTCATTATTCTCTGGGCTGCAATTGCTTATTAATCCTTTTTTGTCTTTTAACAAATGCATTTAATAAAGGCATTTTAATATTGGAAATTCCCCTAGGTGGCGGTGTTGCATTTTAAACATAAACATGTTGAATGGGCCAAAGCTCATTCAACAAGGACTGAGGCAAAGTGGAAAACTGTTCTAATGTCAGACAAATCAAATTTTTTTTTAGAAAATGTGGATCCTGCATTCTGGGCTAAAGAGTAAAGGGCTTTAACGTTGTTAAGTGCTGCTGTTTTTGCAGCTTGTTATCAACACTCAATTCAAAACCTCTGAAGGTATGTAATTATTTTACTGCCTATAGAATTGGCTGCTTGCACATCTGGCAATGCACCAGTGCTGAAAGGTGTACACAGGCAACTTGTGCTCCCATCGAGTTGACATCTATTTCAGCAAGACCACGCTAAACCGCATGCTGCATCTATTACAATAGCATGGCTTCACAGAAGAAGTACCTGGGTGTTAAAATGGCCTGCCTGCAGTTCAAACCTTTGACCAAGAAAAAACACATCGAGTGCATCATGAAATGACATATATGACAAAAAGGACCCAGGACTGTGGAGCAGCTATCCTTTGGCAAACAAAAAATGTGGGTTTTTTGACCCAGTATTTGAATTTCTCTGGTCTTGTTATATATTTCTTTGAAGAGGTATAAGATCATTTAGGTTTTTGTTGCTGACTTTATTATTATTTTTTTTTTCCAATAATTATTATTTTCAATAATTAAATAAGAATAGTTGTGCACTCTTTAGTGTATTAGAGTCTTGACTTTAATTCAGTAGATGAGGTTAGAGGTGAGGAGGAGGATGACATTTTAATAAGACACCAATCATGCTGTCTCTTTCCTCCGCTTCTTTGATGACAAGAACCCTCTCAGGTGATAAAACAAAGGTATGATCCTTCATATCTTGAGTTTGACTTGCAGATTAAGGTGCAGAATTTAAAATATATCTCTACAGATAACTGACTACACCTTTAAAACCTTTGTGTTACATCTTGTGTATCATTTGGAGAAAGACCTGTTAAGACCAGTTTGGAGAAAAACCTGACTACTTCAATCTCTCTGGTTGTTTCTGAAACTAAGGAGCATGTATTTCATGGTGTTTATGCTAGATTATTCTGATAGTGTCATATACGACACCGACTCATTGTCTTTAATATCTGCTGACAGCCAAACCCTCTGTAGTGGTTTGCTTTATCTTTTTTCTTTTCTTTTTATATTATCCCAGTTTTGCTTTTTTGAGGAAAGCTGAATGAGGAATGACTCACAGTGTGCATTAGCAGTGACCTGTACAGAATAAATTAGCTGTGTCATAAAGGTGAGTCCAAGAGCAGATTAGACTAAAACCTTATAAATATTAGCATTATGCCAGATAAACAGCCCACCGTGCGGCCACTCCACGGTCCACTCTGTGGTGTTAGGACACGACTTAAGCAGGTCAGAGGTCACGTTGCTGGGGACAGTCTCTCTGGAGGTGATGATTTTCACTTTACCTTTGAAAAGATGACATATTACTACATTAATCCACAGCAGAGCTGAGCAAAGAGTAGCGAGGGTGTCTTGTTACCGGAGCTGTCCATCACAGTGAATATGACCCCGCCTCCAATCCCCATGCACTGTGGGTTCATGATGGAGGTGCACAGCAGCGCAGCAATGGCAGCATCTACTGCAGAGCCATTTTTCCGAAGAATGTCCCTGAAAGAGTTCATCGTTATCACTTTAGTGTTATTGTTATCATGTGTGCACAATTAATTTAATTTTAATCTTCATCAAAATTGTAATGTCCCACAATTAAATTGTCATGACAGAACAAAAAGAACATGCATACTCTCTGTCATATGGACCTGCATGAATAAACTTTCTGAATCCTTTATCATCCGCAACTGAAAATAGTTGTGGATGATTACTATACCTTTCTAATCTGACGTTGTTGTCCCTGGCTCTCTTTCTCTCTCTCTCCCTCCTGCTCTGTTCCTGTGCTACTGCCAGTGTAACTACCGCCCCTCCCCCCTCATCCCAGCGCAAAGCTCAAATGCGGAATGAAGCAAAAAAAAAGTGCAAGAGGGAGAGAGGGTGAGAGAAAGAAAAAGGTGGCCATGTCATTATGTCATTAGTTTTTCTTCTTTTATACCCTTTCTTGCCAGCCACGCTGTGGAGTACTTGGACTCGTGTGATGGAGCATTGTCCTGCATGAAAATCATGTTTTTCTTGAAGGATGCAGACTTCTTCCTGTACCACTGCTTGAAGAAGGTGTCTTCCAGAAACTGGCAGTAGGACTGGGAGGCTCGCGATAAGGAGCCGGCTTGCGTCGTTCACGTCAAAGACCCGGCTCTAAGAACCATTTCGTTCACAACTGACACATCACTAAGGCACACACAAATTCTTTTTACACATACAAATCCTGATTTACAAGTACAAAATATTTATGACCACAATTTGAGCCCATATGTTCGCAGTTCTTGGAGATTTTTTAGCGTTTGCATTTGGATCAGTGCATAATCGTATGTGTAATGTGAAAAAAAAATGTATCAGAAGTTTCAAATGTTACTCACTTTCCAATCTCCGAACAATTCTCGGAGTCTGCGGCCACTGCAGCTTTTGAGAAACGGCAATTAGGGTCCTCGTCGTCCGACGGGGCAACCTGACCTTTACTTTTACATACCCCTAACCAAATACTACCAACTATTGCACAACCTAAAACCCCCCCAAAACAAATCAAACAGATGACGAGACGGTTTGGGCTGCATATTTTGGGACACCAAGAGAAGCAAGGTAGTGTCACCATAACCCCCTTGGGGCTATTAGGAGTCGTATTTGCCCCCTCAGTGTTCTTGCTGGTGCGGAAAGTACCACGCTCCTCGTCTGACTCAGACATCGCTGTTTTCTTCTCTGCGTAACCGTCAGTAGTTCACTTCCTCTGAAAGTTTACCGCTTGTTGATGATTCCCCAGACAGCACAGCTACGTGTTGCGCACATATTTCCGCTGTGTGGGCACTGATAGGCGCAGCGTGGCGCAGACGTGTTCATTGGTAAGCAGAGGTATCTGCTACGTCGTTTGACGCTGCTTCTCTCTCTCTGGCCACTCCACACAGAGAGGGGTCCGGTAGCCAGTAGCGGTTTTTGATACGGGCGACACGGGCGGTTGCCCGGGGCGGCATCACGGGCATCGGCAAAAAAAATAAAAAAAGAATGGTCGTACTCATGCTGCCCCGACATCAGCCAGCGCATATTGGGAATGGCACAGGCACCGATCGGTTTTCTATCGCCCATTTCCTGGGAATAAGGACGCCCTTCGTTTGCGAGGTGAGCCTGCTGCTTGCGGCGCAGAGAGGAGAGGGCGGGGCGGCGGGGAAGTGTCTGGCTGGCTGGAGCAGCATCTAATAACCAACCAAAATAAAACTAAATAAAAACAAACCAACAAACACGAAAACACCAAACATTATAATACAGATTTATAATTTGCATGTTTTTCCGAAATTCAGGCGCACCGAGTCAAAGTCAAAGTCAAAGCTGCTGAAGTCAAAGTAAACTTTATACCATACCAACTTTATTTCTAAAGCACTTTAACATAAAACCAGAGTTTCACAAAGTGCTGTACATGTTAATAGCATACGTAAAGAAAATTAAAATGAGATAAAATAGATACAATAAATTGAAACATGTTAAAACAAATTGAGTCAACCCCTCTAATCAATGCCAAAGGCTTCAGCGAATAAATATGTTTTAAGAAGACTTTTAAATTCAGAGAGAGAAGAGGCCTGCCTAACATGCAAGGGCAGATCATTCCACAACTTTGGAGCAGCTACAGCAAAAGCACGATCACCTTTAAATTTATACTTAGTTTTCGGTACCTTAAGGAGCTGCTGATTGGCGGACCTAAGGGAACGGGCAGGTGTATATGGTTGTAGTAGCTCCGAGAGGTAGGGGGGGGCCAGGCCATTAAGAGATTTAAAAGCAAATAAGAGAATTTTAAAAACAATCCTAAAATGTACAGGTAGCCAGTGGAGTGAAATTAAAATAGGGGTAATGTGCTCAAACTTTTTTGTTCCAGTTAAAAGACGTGCTGCAGCATTTTGCACAACCTGCAGGCGCCTAATGGTCGCATCACTAACCCCAAAATAAAGTGCGTTACAATAATCCAGCCTAGAAGTAACAAAGGCATGGATTACTGTCTGAAAATGCTGTTTCGATAAGATAGGCTTTATTTTGGCTAATTCCCTCAAATGAAAAAAGCTAGATCTTACAACAGCTCTGACCTGGCTTTCAAGTTTAAGATTTGCCTCTATTTTAACTCCCAGATTAGTGATGACTGGTTTAACATACTGTGCCAGTGAACCAAGATCTATAATAGTGGCCTCAGAAGCGCCACCAAAAACCATCACTTCTGTTTTCTGTTCATTAAAATGTAAAAAGTTCAAAGCCATCCAAGTCCTTATTTCATCAAGGCATCTGAGCAGCGGGTCTACTGAGAAGCCATTTATCTTTTTAAGTGGGAAATAAATCTGGGAGTCATCGGCGTAGCAGTGGAAAGAAATCCCATGTTTCCTGAAAATAGACCCAAGGGGTAGGAGACAGAGGCGGAGCCAGACATTTGAAACACCCGGGGCTTAGCCCAAAAGGATAGTATGCATGTGGGATTTTTTTTTCCCTTGGGGGGGGGGGGGGGGGGGGGGGTAGAAATGACTGAAAGATTAATTGGCTCTGTTTTGAGTTTTGTTCAAAAAAGAATGACTTCATATAGGGAAAAATATATATCACATGTGCAGAACACCTTAAACTAGTTTTTTAATTAAGCAGCAAGGCATAACAAAATCAGGGCTGTATCAAGACACGAGGACTAAACCCCAATTCAACCAGACCAAGAACTGATCCAGAATTAAAACAGGACTACAACAGTTCAAAATCAGGACTACTTGGGACTTAACCAAGACAGAATCAGAATCAGAACTAGATGATAGTAGCACTAAAAATCATCATAGACCTGCACTACATTTATTTTTTAATTTTACCAAAGTACAATATTTAGATTGAGAAAGGTTTATATAATTATTTAGCCTTGTTGTGCAAACAAGCCTTCATAACTTAATAAATATAGAATTTGAAAAATAACAAACCTAAAAAGAAACACTAGGTATGAGATACATGAGTACCTATGATACGGTGATACTTTTGGTAAACAACCATTTGACTAACATGTGTGTCTCACCTGCTCTTGTTCATCTCTGTTCTGTCCTCATTCTCCATCTCCCTCTCTGTTCCTCTCTCCCTCTTTGTGCTGACAATCATCAAATATACAGATATTTACAAACTCTTCAGATCAAAACAAACACTTTTTTAATTGTAACATCAAATCAGACTAAATGTTTATTTTTTTAGATTGATAAATATAAAAAACATATTTGTTAACTTTAAGAGTAAAGAGAGAAATCGTCTGTATTTCTTAATTGCAAATGGCACCAAATTGTATTCAAAATTGAGCCACACTTATGGAGCTCCACAGTTCTTTTCCTGGTGTTTTGGTTGACATCTCTTGATTTTCCCATGTCACAGAAACAGGCTCTGTGTTTTGCCTTATATGCATCCACAGCTGTGCCACCTGTTTACTCACATGGACTCTACTAACCTATCAGAAGCTTCTTCAGCTCAGAATGGAATCGTCTGGAGTTTTCTTATTAATTAACAATAAACTTAGTGTACATGTACTCCTAAATTTGATGAAAGTGATAAAAAACAGAAAGCTCTGTCTCTCTTTATTGTGACATTTAACTAATTCAAAAGATATTTCAATATTTATCTAAAACAAAAGTTTACTCTAAATTGATGTTGTGCAGTAAAAATGTTTTATGTTTTCTCCCTAAAGTGTAAATATCTGGTTACAAATGTGAATATCCTGCTGTGTACTGAAATTCCTCTTGTTTTGCATACAAATATACTGAACAACATACAAAGCATAATATATAAAATAACATTTACCTGAGTTTTTTCTTTGAAAGAAGCCTCTAATGTCCATTCTTATATTTCAGTACATAACTGAAACCGATTTAGTCGGGGAGGGTAAGAACTGAAAATATGAAATAAACACACGTAAGCTAAGACTCTAAAAAATAGCATTTGTTCGGCTTTTCATTTCGCCATTTGTTGATTCACTTGAAGAGCAAGTAACGTAATATTGGTCAAGTGATCAGTTTGATATCAATCTTTCGTGATGCACCGTCATATTTACATTATTTGTACGGTACGAATGATTTGCTTTGGTACCTGGTCAAACTTAAGCTCTCCTTAGTATGGCTGGCTCCGTCTCTCCAACAGCGCACTCACGGGCAGCAGCTCCCCCCGCCCCCTCGCTCAGTCGCTTAGTGCCTGAGCTTGGATCATACCAATATCAGGGGGGGATTCACGCACAGTCGTAAATTCCCACAGTGTGCACTATGTGCTTCGAATATTGTGTGTACTTTTTGTTTTATACAGTTGTCAGCCAGGCATCTAACTATGAAAAAATTGCACTCCAAAATACCCCGGGCTTCTGACAAAACAACCCGGGCTTAAGCCCAGTAAGCCACCCCCACGCTCCGCCCCTGGTAGGAGATATAGAGAGAAAAGTCCAGTATATAGAGAGACGAGACAACGAGGCTCCTGTTACAGCAGTGCAAGTAAACAAACAATATATATAAGAAGAGTAAGAAAATAAATATACACTTTAGGACCAGGGGTAAAGGGATCAATAACAATTTAAAATTTACAGTTTGATGATTTAAAGTCTCACACACACCCATCGAAAGGGGAGGGGGCCGGCTGCTTCCAAATAGAGCACATTTCATTCATAATGTTGTAAATCCAAGCCCATTATGTGTTCATGATTTGAATCCTGGGTTGTGTGAAATCTCAGAAATGAACCCTAGACAAAGTGAATCTGTGAACTAAGGTGTAGGTCTGTTAGGTTATGTTGTGGTGATCCTTGGGTTGGGGGATTTGTGTTCATACTGGAGTGCAAAATTAAAACCAATGGAAGATGGACAAGAAAAGTTCGGACCGATACGGTATCGGTCCAATACTGACGTAAAATACTGAATCGGATATTGGAGATGCTCACGTGATAGAGCGGCTGAGTGTATTTGTAGCCTCGCTACCAAACCAGCATTTCATCTGGGATGAAGTTATCTCAGAGAGAAGTAAAGCAAGTGTGTAAGTTCATCTCTGAATGTTTGTAAAGCATTCCCACGTTAAGCTTAACAACCGATATATGGAGCGAGTGCCTCTCCTTGCTGCTACTTCAATCATGAAACTGATTAATGATCAGCTGATCGGCTTTTCTGTCGGAGTCCGTCTCTCTTGTTTGTTTTTGGCCCACTTCGCTCCAGAAAGAGGAAACCAGCGGCTGAACAACAGCAGCACGTTTAAGCTTGATAAGCTGTTGTTAGAATGTATTTAATATTACTTTCTACACCAGGATCTTTTTCTACGTAGCTGACGGCTGGTAACTGTGCAGGGGCGGATCTAGCAAAGTGTAGCCAGGGGGGCTGATAGGGCATGAACAGGGAAAAGGGGGCACAAAAACATACTTTTCTTTCTTATTCTCATTTAAAATGTCTAGCTTTTAATAAATAATTATCTGAATCTTACACCCAATGTTTTAATCTTATGTAAAATATATAGAAGTCCATTACTGTATATGGTAACTGTTAAGTCTAATATACGCTAGTACAGCGGTCCCCAACCTTTTTTGCGCCACCGACCGGTTTATGCCCGACAATATTTTCATGGACCGGCCTTTAAGGTGTCGCGGATAAATACAACAAAATAAAACTAGTACCGGTACCGAAAAAAAGACAATTTATTCATAACACACGTGAAAAGACCCAGGAAGACCGAGTAAACGATAAAAACTATAACAAAATAACGCTGAAAACCAATAAAAACCCTGAAAACTATACATTTCACACCTGAACCTCAACTCTCGCGGCCCGGTACCAAACGACTCACGGACCGGGCCTGGGGGTTGGGGACCGCTGCCCTAGTAAGCTATACTACTTTTTCCTTTGGGAAGGTACCATCTCTGCAGTCTGCAGTTCTGTTGAAGAAAGATGTTGAATCTATTTAATTATTCTTGAAAAATAATTTATTTCTGTGCATTTTTTCTGTGGGACCAATTCCTTCTGGAGATTATCCGGTTGTTCAGTGATGACGAGACGAATCCTACTTCCGGGTCTAAAGTAGTCTGCGTTTAATATGGCTTTTGTGTTGTTAACATGTTTAACGTTATGTATTTTCTTCTATTTGATCTCAAAAAGCTCCTAAAACAATCAGTGATCACTGTTGACCTCCCTCGGCTTTTATTACCACTAATCATTCATTTAAGCTCAGTTTTTAAAACCTTAGGATGTAACTACAGCCCATCCCATGCAGCAGTATATGAATGACTAACCTCATATGTGGATGGATTATCTCAGTTGTTCTCCTGGCTGAAGTTTGGTCCTTTTACAGCATCCTGCCATGCGATTACATTTGTTCCTGACCACCGAGAACACTCATGTTAACTTTTATCGAGTGGAAAAAAAGTTAGCTTGTTTATATTATGCTAACATAGCTGTGTCGCTAGCGGTCACGTAGCACATCATTATATACCAGCTAGCCCAACTTCAGTAATCCTACAAACGTCACTGCTGTTTAGTTTTCTGTCTTCATTTATGCTGGAAGTGTAATCCAGTATAATCTGGCCACTGTCATGGCACAGTGGCCCGTGGAAATGGGATGGACTCAAGTGCAGATTCAAAACCGGAGGCCAGGGGTGAGGTGTAACGAAAAGAGATTTTATTTTACAATGCTCAGAGGCTAACAGAAAGTGCAGACTAGAATCAATGAACATAAACTAGATGTCTGAGGCGAGAGAAAATACTGTGATGATAACTAGATGGCAGGGATAACTGGGTGCAGGTACTGGGCAGGGGAAACTGTGGCGGGCCAGGGCACTGAAACAGAGGAGAGAGCAGTCAGGGGAATCCCACAGAGGGTTGTGAGTGAATCTAAGGATAGTACACAGAGCTGTCTTACAAGCTTGCAGGTGGGGTTGCGTGGAGGGGGGAGGCAGGAGAGGTCCAGGTGGGTGCTGTATGCAATGCAGGGAGGCAGGCAGGAGAGAATGGCAGTTCCAAAACGGAGAGGGATTACCGGCGGCAGCAAACTGGTATCCAGGAGAACTTGGTAGGTGGGTTTCACAGGCTGACGAGAAAAACAGAGATACGGTTAATACACACGATGAGTCACCAAGGAACGGATATGAGGCCGAGAACTGACTAAAGTTGGCAGATAATCTGGCGAAGACCAGTTGAGTGCGCCAGTCATAAATACTGCTGGTACGATTGCCATCAGGTGAGGAACAACAAAGACTCCACCCAGTGGGGAGGAGCCGATGCTGTGGAAAACCACCCAGACCACGACAGGAAGTGATAGCAGAGCTGTACGTTTTAATTTGTTTCCAAAACCCCGCAGTCAGGACATGCTATATTGTATTTAGATAGAAGCTAGCGAGCTAACTCCCTGCTAACTTCTAACTCCGTTAAATGTCATAAATTCCGTTTTCATGGATGCCTGGATGTTAAACTCAATTGTTACACCTGGTAGAGCAGAACGCTGATCATTTTATTAAAGATGAAAGACTTTAGACAGTTTTTCAACTCTCAGTAATGCCATAGTGATCGTTTGATATATGGACCTGCAGCGGAGTTTAAACCCAGACACGGCTAGTAACGTCAGACTGAACAATCGGATTGGGGATCAGGCCTGTCTGCCCTTGTGTGTCATCCAACAGCAGCAGGTTTATTTGTGCAGCCAGGTGCTCATGGAGTGCAGTTAGCTTCTTTAGCCACTGGGCAGAAATCATACCAGGGCCTGGTGCTGTCTAACACTTCATGCTCGAGGCTCTTTCTTGGATGTCTGTCACTGTGATGGTCACTGGAGCTAGTTCAGGGAGGTCGCTGTAATGTGCTCTTATCTCCACTAGCCACTGGACATTGTTGTTATGTGTTGTGTCTTTTTCCATGTGCTATTCCAGTATTGCTCTGCAGCATAACTAATCAAGGATTCAGGGTCACCTGACCAAGCTGGTTCCACAGAAGAGGGACCTGAAAACTGAAGGCTCTGCCTCCCATTCTACTTTTAAATACTTTAGGAACAACAAGTAAGCCTGCAGTGCAAGAAGGAAGTGCTCTAATGGGGTGATATGGTACTTTAAGGTTATTGAAATAAGATGGGGTCTGATTGTTTAAGACCTTGTATGTGAGGAGCAGGATTTTGAATCCAATTCTGGATTTAACAGGGAGCCAATGAAGGAAGCCAATATAGGAGAAATATTGAAGGGCATTTCCTGGTCAAAAATGACTCCAAGGTTCCTCACAGTGTTACTGGAGGCCAAGGTAATGCCATCCAGAGTAAGAATCTGGTTAGATACCATATTTCTAAGATTTTCTGGGCCAAGTACAATAACCTCAGTTTTATTTGCATTTAGAAGCAGAAAGTTAGAGGTCTTCCAGGTATTTATGTCTTTAAGACATTCCTGCAGTTTAAACAATTGCTGTGTGTTATCTGGCTTCATGGATTCATAAAATTGTGTGTCATCTGCATAGCAGTGAAAATATATGATATGCCTTTTGATTATACTGCCTAAGGGAAGCGTGTATAATGTAAACAGAATTGGCACAGAACCCTGTGGAATGCCATAATAAACCCTAGTGTGTGAAGAGGACTCTTCATTTACATAAATATATTGTAGATGTGATACAAACCACTGCAGCGCAGTACCTGTAATCCCTACAGCATGCTCTAATCGTACTAATAAAATATTATGGTCGACAGTATCGAAAGCTGCACTGAGGTCTAGCAGGACAAGTACACACCGAGTCCACTGTAAGAGGCAACATTTGTAACCTTCACTAAAGCCGTTTCTGTGCTGTGAGTTCTGAAACCTGACTAGATCTCATTTACAGTGGGGGCAGGCTCAATTACAGTGCATATGAAAAAATAGCTATTTACAAAATCTTTAAGTAAGGAAAATCTACAGTATTTGTTTGCAAAGTCCATTGTTTTTTTTGTTTTTTGCCTGTCCCGTTTGGCTCTTTTGTCATCAGAATTGTTGTCTAAAGGCAAAGAAAGATGCCCAACGGATTTACTTTACCAAATTGACCATCCCAGCCTTGCCGTAATGGTCCATTTGATTCACCTTTTATTGTTTATTTTATTTTCACTTACTGAATACGGGACAGACTTGACTGGGGGAAAGAAGGGGAGAAAGAAAGAGGGAAGGAAAAACAGCTGAGAAGAGGGACGGGGGAGAAGGGCAAAAAACAAAAACCAACAGAATGAGCAGGAAAAAGAAAAAAAGAAAAAAAATGCATATATCGATCACCTGGATCACCTGCTGAGAAAGAAAAAAGAAAACAAGCAGAAGAGAACAAGAGTAATAGAATAAACAACATCACAATGATATATGGGAATATGACAGTAAATACTAAATATTAAACATTATTGTGCAGCACATAAGATCAACAGAACACAGTGTGCTTTGAGGTAGGAGCCAAAAAGGGTGTAGTTTGTGGGTGTGATCACCCGTGTGTACACCTGTGAGCATGGACGCGCTTGTTTTTTTTTTTGTTTTTTTTTTTTTAAAAGGTTCCTTCATGTAATGATCTGCTAGAGGGTGTGGGGGGGGGGCCACAGCCCCGTCCTCCAGGGCATGAAGCAGGTATGGAGGAGATCAAAACTCCAGACATCCAGAGGCCCCCAGAATACAAGAGACCAAGGAAGACCAACAGAGGGGCAGCCGCGCCACTGTCCCAGAAAGAGCTGAGGAGAGTCCCAGATGAGGGCTCACTCAGCAGCCGCGGAGCAGAAGCCAGGGGGAGTTGGCAGCCAGCCGTGCCTGAGTGACCGAGCCCCAGGCCGAGAGGCCGGGGGCACCCCACCTCCGAAGTGGCCCGAGCGAGCCCCAGGCTCCAGGCCCCGATAAGCGGCCGCCAAGGAGTGAGCCGGTGTGTACCCGGACGCCCATCCCCGGACACAAAGAACCACCAACGCACCGATGTCTGAGGGAGTCCGCCACCGGCAGGGGAAGTGGTGGTCGGGGGGAGATGTAACACACCCAAAGAAAGATTCTAGGTCTGACCAACCGTCTCTGTCGTGGGCAAAAAGATGACAGTCAATAAAATTCTAAAAGATAATTTATTGACAAAAAAATATATCAAGAGATAAAAGATAAAACAGTCCAGTGTCCCATTTATGAATTGTATAAAAAACACACAGTCCCAAGGCCAGAGCCAGCTATGCCACACGGCCAGTTGCACTCCACGTGTTGCCTGTAACAGGGTTAGAAGTTGTCCTTGGAGACCCACCACCCTGCAAGCATATAGCCAGTGGTCACTCCAGCCTCTGCAACTCTGCTACCTTTAGGCTGTGGCATATAATAGGCCCTGGCCTGCACAGAGAGACAAAACGACACTTTCACTATAGAATTCATAGCACAAAATCCATCCATCCCAAACATATCTGATTTCATCACATTACATACCTGCACAGAGAGACAAAACAACACAGCAGTGTTTGTAGTGTGGGCTATATGTAGACCAGTGTATCAGTGCAATCAAGTACACCTGCCTCTAATTAGTCCAACCCCATTCCAGCCATTGGCTCACCAAAAATGTGACACACACACAAAACCACTCCCAACCCAGTGCAACTTCACACAATAATATGGAGCTGAATTAACACAGGCACATTAGTCTACCATGTTACAGGAGATAGGCCTCCAAACCTTGGAGGGCCTGAGATGTCCTCAGAGAGGTGGCGTCTGACACCCAACCTGACATATAGACACAGACATACAGGCACACACAGATACACCATATATAAAAATAAACACATCTAACCCTCACTTGATGCTACTCCAGTGTTGTTTACGTCCTGTTTGTAAATTAATTACTGTGCTGTTTACAGTCAGGATTGCACATGATGGGCTTCGGCCTAAAACTTCTGATACAGTTTAGTTGTTGTTGTTTTTTTTTACCTGGCCAACAGCCTGTATCCACAGGCTGTGAGGCTCCTGAACTCTCTGCCCCCCTCTCACGGACAATAACCATATCCAACTTCTTAATAGCACTGAACTGGTCTGGTGCATCATATCTTTATTCTCTTTCCCCCTCCTGCCTCTTTCTTAAATAGATAACTATTATATCTGACATCATATCTCACAGTACAATAATATTGAATGGGTTGCATTGTTGTACTTTGTCATGTTTCTCAGGTCTTTGTCTGAATTTCTTATGAACATTACTTGTCATGTTGTTGCTAAGGATTGTCTTATTGCACTGGAGTCACACTGGGTTAAATATTTACACTTGGGTTTTAAGGGGTATTTATTATTTTCTTCATTATTTTATTTACGGGTTGTACGGAAGCCCCAAACGCAATTTCATTGTTCTCTGACAATGACAATAAATACTTAAATAAAATAAAAATAAATAAAATAAACAAACATCCATTCCCACCCTCATGCTCTCATATGCACTTACTCCACACTCAACCAACGTGGAGACAGACATGAAGAGACGCTGTACACACGATCACACTCCCCAAGCGTACTCTACGAACCGGGTCTAGGTACCCTTGCCCCTGGAGGGGGGAACTGCACCCAGACCCAGGTGGTGTTACCCTTTTCCCTGCGGTGGGGGGAGGCAGACCGCCCCGACTCCGCAGCAGCAGGAAGGCCCCACACTCCAGACCGCAGTCGGAAGGCCAACTCCTCCACCTAGCCCCCCCGCTCCAGCAGGCCGCAGAGAACGGGGGTGAGAGACGACTCCAAACCTCCCTCCACCCGCTCATTGTAGTGTTGATGCATGTGTGTTCTAAGGTGCATTTAAAACCCAGGAGGGCATGGAGCTACCTGCCAGAGAGCAGCAGGTAAGCGCATAGTCCCTCCTGCTAGCCCTCAATGTCTACGTGTATTTAAAATTGAGAGGTGGGCAACAACGCCAGGGGTGAGGTGTACACCCTGATGGTAATTTGGATTCCGTGTATCGTGCCCACCCCCAAGATCCTATATGTATGTGTAATGAGAGTGTGAGTAATGTGAATGTCTAAGTTGTGGGATAAAATTGAGGCAGAGGCAGCCAGAAGGGGACAGAGGGGGGGGGGGGGGGGGGTAGCCTCCTCTGCACCCTGGTGACATACCCCTACTCCAAGGTCCTGCATGTGTGGGTGGTTGTGGTGGAGCGGGAAGAGGGAGGCAGCTGGAGATGGGGAGGGAAGGAAGGGAGGGGCAAGTGACCCCTCCCTGGGGCCAGCTCCCCCGCTGACCCCAGTAGGCACCCCCATACTCTGCGACCCGCCAGGGAAAGGGGGCCCAGGCCCATCCAGACCGGGGCCCAGTGCAGCAGCGCCGCCCGGCCCCACAGAGCCCGGGACAGTCCACCCAACCCCACCACAGAGAAAACTGCACCCACCCCACCATCCAC